>NW_025934094.1:0-165180 GCF_000764305.2 Hyalella azteca | reverse complement strand
TCCCGCACAGCAGTTGCCAGCCTGCAGACTATACAGAATACCGCATTGAGACTAGCCACCGGCTGCCTCAAAATGGCCCCGATCTCCCATCTGCACCAGGAGACCGGCGTCCTCCCTTTGCCCGAGCACCTGGACCTGGCCTGCGCCCAGTTCCTCGCCAGCGCCCTCCAGTCCTCCCACGCCTCCTTTCGCATGGTTTCTGCCCCTCTGGGTGACCGCCCTATGAAAGCCTTTATACAGTCATGGTTCAGCCATCTTGTCACACCACTCTTGACAAATGGCATCCTGCCTGCCGGGACATACGGAGAAGCCAAGCGGTCTCTCCGCAGGGAGATCTCCTCCCGCGTGGCGGCAACTGCCGCCACAAACGCTGTCCTTGCTGCCCCACCGCCGCCGATTGCTTCAGCGGAGACCTCTCTCCCTCGCCCCTACCGCTCAGCGTTATCCCAGCTCCGCTCGGGATACTGCAGCTCCCTGGCATCCTATTCCGCCAGGATCGGACGCTCCCCTAGCTCCGCCTGCCCGGAATGCGGGGATCCCCTCCAATCTATTCAGCACCTCTTCGTCTGCCCCGCCTTCCCCACGTCTCTCAGCGTCTCCTCACTGTGGGACAGCCCCGTGGAGGTAGCGGCTTTCCTTGCCACCCTCCCTGCCTTCGCCCACCTCCCTCCTCTTCCGGTTCCGGCCCCCCGCCCGCCACCAGAGCCTCCCCCCCGGCGTGCGTGACGGTCGCAACCAACAACAACAACAGTACTGAGTTATATTTTTTAAATCTTGGGTAGCTGGGCTGGGTTGAGGCTACTGTGCAATAAATTTATCCAATTTGCATGCTTGCAGTTAATCCAGTCATGACAAAAATGTATAGTCATACTTTTTCATAGCAAGCTGCAAGTTTGAGCAAGGAGACAATTTGCTGAGAGCAATGAGACATACCTACATAAGGAAGTTTGGTTTTCAATACATCAATGCATTTCACAGGCTCTGAAAGACAAATTCAAAATGTGGTAGCTGATAGGTTCAACTTCAAATTCCTATTTTAATAAAAAATATCAAAAATTTCATTTTGCTTTAGTGTAAAGGAATTTTTTAAATGTAAAATTCATCAATGTATGCTTTTTCAATGACAAGTCATTGTTTCAGTGCTTTTGGTAAGTATTTGCTTGTCTGAAATAACTACCAACTACAGTACCATCAATGCAACATAAGTTGTAAGTTGCCAGTCTTGCCACTCAGCAGAAACTGCACATATGGTGCCAGTTGTAACTAAAACCCGTATAATACCAGTCAGAACTATAATTTCTAGGGTTCAAAAGTTAATGCCCACATGATCTACAATGGAAAACATCTACCTTTAGCATTATGCTTTAGGGCCTTAATAAGAGTTTTTCAATCTTTTTTTTTTTTTTTTGGAGCCACACAATTCTTGCTAGGAGAATTACCTCCCATCTATTAGTTAAAAAATGTGCACCATTGAGTAGCTAAATTAATAATGCATAATAAAATTGTCATGTTGAAGCTGTGAAATTTCAGAAACAAGCTAATTTCAAATATTAAACAGATCACAGAAGTTTCCTAAAATGGTAATCAAGAACAATTGTTTCACATGTGATTTTTGACAATAGCTAGTAAAACTAGGCTGTTTTTATTAATTTTACTAAATAAGAAAACTCATAGTCATAGAAACCAGTGAATTAGGCCAGATTTACTGGTGGCCTCTGAAGCTCTGCTCAATTTTGACTTTGGAAAATGATTAAGAAAATTCTAATTTGGCACATGATGACTAAAAAGCTATTTTTATTTTACTATTAAGATTTGGTTAAATTTCACTATTTGACTACAGTCTATAATGAAATAAATTTTTTCTGGTAATGGCTTTAGGCTGTCAATTTAGTTCTGTCATATTTGGATTCATGCACTGCCTAATTTAGATATCAGGCAGTAATTTCCTAAAATCACATGTAAAAACAATTGTTTACAGATTACAGGTGGTTTTAAAGAATTGCAGGTAATAAATTGCTCTTTTTCTTCTTACTCTATACTTACAAAATAAGTAAAAGCCATGGTTTTTGGCAAAATAGTAAGCCAGATTCACAAGCCCTTTTGTTAGATTTCAGGGGTACACTGTACAGGAGTAGCTTCTGCCTAATTTTAAGCAAGCTGTGAGTGCTACTGCCCCATTGCTGCTGGCAATGTTAAGTGAATTGTGAAAAGGATTTGGCAATAGCGATAGAACTTTAAGAAACACTAACAGCTAGGTAACTATGCAATACCGTCACAGGGCTACTTGGGACGATTTTGAATGTTTTTCATTCATAACTTCTTACCATGAATTATTTCATAAACAAGTTTAGGCTCATTTCAATGCTCTTTGCAAGGGCTATTACATGGCGTCTCCAAAAAAATTCCATATGCTATTTGTAAGGTGCCAGAAGCAAAAAAAGAGTGTCCCAAATAGCCTCATCGAATAGGGCTACTCGGGACACTTGGAATTAAACTTCATTTTAAAAAATTTGAAGCATGCAGAGTGCTCACATCCATTACTAACAATACTCTGAAGTCCTCCTCTTTCACTGTAGATGATGTAGAGGTAAAATAAATGACATATTCTGTGATTTTTACTTGTTTTTCCTTTATTGATATATTACCATATACATTAATTAATTACCGTATTATTGATGTGATATTACCGTATCCATGAACTGATGATGAACATGTTACATGCCATTGAGCATTTACAACAACCTTGTCCACTGCAAGCTTCATATCAGCAGCCTTATAGCATTTTTTCTGTATCTGTAAGCTTGTAGTTTCACACCATTTTAATTGGGTCAAGCGAATTTACTATGAAAAAAAGATCGTGAAAAACATACCTGAAACAGAAAGGAATGTTTTAGTGACAACCATTATCTGCTTTGGAGAAATAAATCATAGTTTAGGTCAATTACTTTTCATTCTATGATGCCTGGTGCACAATTCTATATATGACATTCTATGCACAATTTTGTGATGACCGATGAAGCACTAATTTTTCGATAAGTGAAATTTTTTTTGCTGAGCACGGTAAATGTAATCAATATTCTCTGTTTTCAATCAATTTTTTTCTTAACTGGAGCCTTTGCTAACTGAGGTTCTACTGTAAAATGTAAATGCGTTTTTGGGGGTGTCCCGATTCCCCAATAGATCTGGGGGATGTCCCTAGCCAGGCTGTAGAGTAGGGCCTTTCAGCTCGAGATATCGGCGTCTTTTCAAGCTCTCCATCAGCCACATCGACCTTAAATAGGCGTCCATGGCCGATCATAAACTATGGCTCAGGCATCCATGGCCGATCATAAACTATAGATTGCTGGATCAGCCCCGCTGTCACCGCGCCCATCTTCAGCTTGTTTGATTGCTTGTATCTGTCACCGGATCACAATGTGCATACGTCTGGCAAGCCCAATGCTACTGCTGAAAAAACTTGTCAATCTATTGTGTTCTAACGCGATCTATTGTGTTCTAATGCGATCTATTTTGTTCTAACGTGATCTATTGTGTTCTAACGTGATCTATTGTGTTCTAACATGAACTATTGTGTTCTAATGTGATCTATTGCGATTTGCGTTCTACCGCGATCTATTGCGTTCTAACGCGATCTATTGTGTTCTAACGCAATCTATTGTGTTCTAACGTGTTCTATTATTTTCTAACGTGATCTATTGCGTTCTAACGCGATCTATTGTGTTCTAACGCAATCTATTGTGTTCTAACGTGTTCTATTGTTTTCTAACGTGTTCTATTGTTTTCTAACGTGTTCTATTGTTTTCTAACGTGATCTATTGCGTTTTAACGCGATCTATTGTGTTCTAACGTGATCTATTGTGTTCTAACGTGATCTATTGCGTTCTAATGCGATCTACTGTGTTCTAACGCGATATATTGTGTTCTAATGTGATCTATTGTGTTCTAACGTGATCTATGGTGTTCTAACGTTATCTATTGTGTTCTAACGTAATTTATTGCGTTCTACCGCGATCTATAGCGTTCTAACACTATCTATTGTGTTCTAACGCAATCTATTGTGTTCTAACGTGATCTATTGTGTTCTAACGCAATCTATTGTGTTCTAACATGATCTATTGTGTTCTAACTTGATCTATTGCGTTCTAACACGATCTATTGCATTCTAATGCCAATCTATTGTGTTCTAACGTAATCTATTGTGTTCTAACGTGTTCTATTGTGTTCTAATGCGATCTATTGTGTTCTAATGTGATCTATTGTGTTCTAACGTAATCTATTGTGTTCTACCGCAATCTATAGAGTTTTAACGCGATCTATTGTGTTCTAACGCGATCTATTGTGTTCTAACATGATCTATTGTGCTCTAACATGATCTATTGCGTTCTAATGCAATCTATTGTGTTCTAACGCAATGTATTGTGTTCTAATGCAATCTATTTTGTTCTAACGTGTTCTATTGTTTTTTAATGTGATCTATTGCGTGCTAACGCAATCTATTGCGTTCTAACGCAATATATATTGCATTCTTACTTGATCTATTGCATTTCAACGAGATCTATTACATTCTAACAAGATCTATTGAATTCTAACAAGATCTATTGCATATTAGCGTGATTTATTGCATTTAAATGCAATCTATTGCATTTAAATGCAATCTAGTGCATTTAAATGCAATCTAGTGCATTTAAATGCAATCTAGTGCATTTNGTAGGTTTCCATTCTAAAGGCTTTTTAATAAATATGGCAACATTTTGTGACGTTTCATCGTTGCTGACGCGTAGTGAAGTGTTTTGAGAGTCATGTGAAGGCAACAGAACTTACGTAACGCATACAGTTTTTCATTTCTCAATGCGTCCTTAATGTGTCGGAATATACCGCGTTTACCCTACAGACCTTAGCAGAACTGCAGAAGTAACTTTTCAAAATATTGTTTTTCATCATTTTTTCAGGAATTTTTCAATGCTAGTAAATGAAGTAGCCTATTTTTGAACTTCCTTTATACTACATACGTACATAGCATGATAGCCTAGATAGGAAAAATGTTGACGTTTAGCTACGCCACTTACCTAGGCGCCACTATATTAAGTTTTGCAATATTCCAATCAGTTTTACTACTAAAACAATTTTACGTCATGTTGGAGGACTGTCCTGAGTTACCCTGCCCATCCCGATTCCCGAGTAGCCCCGTTTGACGCCTTGACGGTAATGCAAGCAACCAAAGTTTGAGCTTTCTCTTACTTTCAATACTTTATTTTTGAGTTTTAATAGTTTAATGCTACCAATGGTTACTTTTGCCTGACCATAGTGGCAGACCAGAGCTTTTTAGAATCAGTTCATTTTTAATTTCCTCATTTACTCAAGATTTAAACCAATTTCTTTAGTATAATAATAGTAATACTGGTATCCAGTATCCACTATCCAGGATACTTTGCTGGTCTACTTATAGGACTCAAAAATGAACTTGAGGGAGAGTCTAAAAAACTCTCTGCTTTGCCACTATGTGCCTGACTGTGATATGTGGTATCAAATCAATATGACAGTATCACATTATCACAGTAGGCTACTAGCTAATTTTTTTTCCAGTTTGTTTAGATTCTGTCCATAGAACGATAGATTCTATGCTTATGCCCACGACCCGTTATGATATTTTTGCTAGCGTAATTATCCACGGAAAAATACATGATTAAAGTGTGAACTTAGGCGAATCTAGCATTCGCCCTTCTGGCCTTTTCAGGCTTCAGCTCCGGCATGCGCCTGGGCCGCCGCCTGCCTCACGAAATATCTCAAAATAGACTTTCCTGTCCGCATTAAATAGAACGGAAATAAATTTAACATCAAGGTGATAGATAATCCATATAACTTTAACTTGAATGAAATTGCATATCTTTCCACTATGAATGAACAGAAGATTGAAGGTTATTCTTAATCATGAAGTAAATAACCATACAAATGAAAATCTGTGTTGCTGTTGTAGCCGGCTTGAAGGTGAAGAAGTGGCCGCATGATGACCACTTGTTACACCTGGACTCAGCAGAAAGTTTCAGCGTTATGTGTCGATCATGGTTGAACCAGTATGAGGTTGACTCATGAGAAGCTCATTTTCGCGGATGGAGTTCGTTGTTTGCCTGTGACGTCACTGATCTCAGTGATGTCACGGACATTAATCATTCATCAAAATGCAACCAAACCAGTCAACTAATCCGTCATGGGAATGACGGGATTGCTTACGTTTCTCGATATACGTGACGTAATCGGGCTCGCCAAGCTCCCGCGTATCCACGTTAGCCGCGTTGCTACGCCACCATCGGCGCCTCAGCTTACTCTCTCGTTCCTACACATATGGACGTTTTGGTAGCAATGGAGAAAGAAAGAACAAAGCAGAAGGGATTAGGCTGTTGTCAAAAACTCCTTCCTTCAGTGAGAGACCGGTATTTAAGAAAATTGTTCGACATTATAGATGTTGATGCCAACGAAGTGCCGGCAAAGCCGTGGTGTGCAGATTTTGCAAGCCTGCCTCCCGTTTAACACGATGATTTACTTAACTATTTGGTGTTTGGTGGTCAGCCAATACACCTTGTAAGAATTCAAGGCATACAAGACGCTTGAAGCTTACAAACAATTTGTGGATGGATGGGTACAGGCGATGGTGAAACGAAACTTCAAGGAATCAAGAAAGGCGATGTACCTGGTAGAGTTAGTATGATAGTACAACTGGACGAAGATAATGATGCTGATGAATGGAACCTTCTAAGAATGGAAAATGAAATTCCTTTTCACCTTTTTGAAGAGGAAAAGGATGGAATTTTATCAACCATTCAATGCTTACCAGGTAACCAGGGTTCGGACGGCTCATAGTAATACCGATCCCGATATTGGGCGCGCTCATGTGACACCTCAAACCATAGAACTGACCAACAACACACCAATTCACCAGAAACCTCGACATTTTGCTAAACCAATTTATATTGAATTTGAAAGGCAATGTAAAGAACTCGAAACATTTGATGTTATGGAACAAAGCGAATCATTTTGATCTTCCAACAAACCAGCCAACTGCAACAACACTATCATCGCTGCAGGATAATGGATGATGACAATATTATCTGACCTATAAATATTATTACGTTCTATTCTTACTTATCTAAAGGCAAATAACAGATTTTGCCCCTGGAAAATGTATAGTATCGTATATAATAAATATTCACGGCTGGTAAACTGATATGCGATACGTATATCAGTACGAGCCATAAACTGATACGATATACACAGCATTCACGGCTAGTAAACTGAATAAAAGCATTCCATTGCATAGTTTTCCGTTTAAATGGCCGTGAGAACGACTGGTACATCATACAACGGTACAGTAGCGTCCCATCTTAACGTCAGTAGCGACGATCGCAGTAGATTTAACACGGAGGCGAAAGCTAGACCCTGCTACAAATATGGCGGCCGATCCCACAATGCATCTGGCGATTCGGTGCTGTGACGTCATCCTTTCGAGCCCGACATTCACAGCATTTCGCGGTCTTGAACTCACAACTCACTGCTACAATTCTGCTTTGCTTAACCGCCCGGCCTCCTCGTCGATTCTGACCAGAAACTGGCGCACAGAGCTGGGATCAAACCCGCACCTGTCTGCGGCAATCTTGGTACTCTGGACTGTAACCACTGGGCCACGTTAAACCAAGTGACCAAATTAAAATTTTTAATAACTCTTTTTCCTTTTATTTGCCTTTTTAAATCTCAGTAAAGGAATTACCGTCATCATAAATTTTAGGAAGTACCGCCATCAAGTATAAAATAAGGAAGTACCACCATCACAAAGTCCAACGCAAAAAAAGCTAAATCGTGGAATTAGTCCAAAAAAGACCATCTGTCAACCCTGCAGCTGGCCATGTTGAATAACAAAAATTGCACTAATGGTTACGAGGTTTGAAAAATGAATAATTTGTTTAACGAATACAACAGATATTTATTGTAGATTAATTAGAACCGCATTAATTCGATAAAAATTTATCTCTCCAGATCTATTCCAGCCATTCATCATGCTAGAGCTAAAAATCATGTTTAGGTACTAATTTTATTTTCTTTTTCGTTTCCAACTTAGAAGGATCAAAATTCGCCACGAACATAGAATAATTTCTAAACTACTGAACAGTCATGAATGAACGAATGAACTATAAATGAACTGAAGCAACGTGTTAATGCCTCATACACTTTGCGATTGAGTGTTGGATTGCGCGTTTAGCCTCATACATCGCTAAGGAAGGCTAACTCGAAAAGATTATCGCGAACTAAACATCACCGCAAGGTCATAATGAACACACTTGTAACGTTTCATCGAAATGCGTTCTCTAGTTTGGGAGATATTTTATACGTACTACAAATTTGACTATCAGCCTGAGAAGTGATGTCGCTTCTCCGTATAGCTATATAATATCAATATGCAAATGAAGCCTTGATGGAAAACTTTTGCAGTAGCTATATATCACTGTTAGTTGAGTAGGAATATATATTTGAAGTGTTGTTCAAATTTACTCGGTATTTTCGATAATATTTTATGTTTAATGCGAATTTTGGAAGCCAAACATCTCAAAATCAATTCTATACTTGTCGAACAACATCTTTCGCTCGCGTTCACTTAGTGTTTTCATGTATATCTCACGAAGAGCTTCAGTTTTCTTCCCTTTTGTCAAATGCTTCCACGATGGCTTGATCTTAGTCTCCAATTTGAGTTTGTGAAGAATATACATCTGGTCTCTCTGCAGTGACTCGAAATGTGCAATGACGTCGTAGTCAATATAACAGGAACTGCAGAAAAGATAATACGGCATCCAGTGATCATCGGCATACAAAGCCAAATCTATATCTATTAAATACCTAACAAATTCTTGAAAGGTGGGTTCAACGCCTGCAGGTTTTGGCAAGTGTGATTCTTCATGTAACCTCACTTGCTGCACGGTCGAGTTAGGAAGTCGGTATTTGTGGACGATCTTTTTGCCATACGACTCATGGAAATGAAGAACTCCGTGCTCACGGCCGACGTTGATGTTTTCCAGCTTGTCGCGGTAAGCTGAGATGAGGCGGTCGAAAGGATGTCGAACTATCATGAACCTCAGTGTGCCTGGAACTACCTGAAAATTAAACACCGGGTAATTTAGCCGGAATCTTTAGAACTACAAGAATGTCATTTTATATATACACCGTAAACAACAGAGAGACAATGCAGCATGATGCATTGGACAATTTTAAATCTTACAATTTCTGGAATATGCCAACGAATTATTATGAAGAGTTTCAATATTATCTTGCAGTGAACGACACTGTGTTTGTGCAACACGGGATTCTCAAACGAGAAACAAAAACAGGAAAATGAAAGGGTTGAGTCAGATAGGTCAGAGATTTGTACGAGGTAACCAAATTACAGTAGCACATGAAACCCGAACGCGTATACATTTTGGCTTTTGATTGAGGCTTGTGAGCTTCTTTCTAATGAGTAAGGGTGTCTTAGGGCACTGTAGATAGAGAACCTTGATTGTTGACGGGTGCTTTCTAAGGAGAGTCACGATGTCTGTAATCCGCAGGCCCATAAAATTGCTGTTTTAATGTCTGTATAGAATCTTTGGGGGTTACGTTGTGGTCATCTATGGGAAAGTCTATAGGGTTAATCCATTCGGGGGTCTCCAGCAATATCAGGTCGGATTTTAGAGTCCCGAGTTACGATATATAGCATTTAGATCTGTTAGAAGATACGCATACCAGAGACTATCATTAGTGAGTACATATATGATAATATACGAGTACGTAATTTATGTAATATCTGCGTGGTGTTTTTATTATTGTAATTGGTCATTATTTTGTTTCCCAAGTAGTTCCCAGCTCATACGAGTGGAGGTTAGGATTGGATGTAGCACTCGACAGCCTGAATTGAGTTTCCTATTTTGCTGCTGCACATGAAGTAATAAAATATTTTGAAGGATGTTGTCTGTGAGGGAGTGTTTGTTGATAAGTTCGACGTCTCATGGATATTTTTTCGCTTATATACTCCTTTGAGTGTTTGTCTAGTAGCTCCATTGTTCCACTTTAAAATGCAATACACTCCATGAAACCTGTGGCATCATGCAAAGTTTTCAGGCCTCACCGACGCAGCGACGTCGTACTCCAGTTGTGGCCAGAAGCGTCGAGCAACGGTCGAGATGTGTAGAGTCTTATTGTTCAGCCAGTGGGGGTCAGCGCCAGCCAACACGCACAAGTTGTGGAGCCAAGACGTTGACGCGGCCTTATACACGGGGCAGTAGGTGAGGCCATCTTTCCTGCAGGAGGAAGAGAACAAACATGTTTTGAACCTGGTGATACAGTACGTAGATGCTCGTTCTAATTTCTTAATTTAAATTAATGATTTAAATCAAAACAATTTATATTAGTGATATCTTTTTTGTGACCATAGTTCTCTTTTCAAGCTACGAATGATTTGTTTACCTGTCAATGTAGAGCACATCATAGTTGGCTGAAGGAGGATACCTGAAGTTTGAGTCCGCACTCCCTCTTGTCCGGTACTTCCCAAGGCCATACTTTACACAAGTCCCCCGCATTCTTTTTCTACGCAACGCAAAATCTTCTTCGGCCTTTAGCATCTCCTCAGAAGATAGAACCGGAGACTCAGACAAGACCGTATTTTCAGATGGAGACTTGCGAGTTTTCGGATGTTTTGTGGATGCTCGAGCTTTTTCGTCATCCAAGATGATGTTGTTATAACGGTTGTCAACAGGTTCACTCAAATTTTCAAATTCCGATTGAAGATGACTTTGTTCATCTAAAATTTCTTGTCCAGTTTCAGGGCCTTGTGGCTTGCTGTTAACTAAGAACATAACATCATCATCCTCAAGTGACGTCACAAAATCTTCATCGATAATGTCCGGCTCATGTCGACCTGAGAAGTAAGAACACGCGTTTGTAAATAGTTTAAACTCGTTAAAAGAAATTCAGTAGAATGATTTGTCAACGTGTGAAGCTAAACAGAAGCCAATCCCACCACATAATAAATTTTTAAATTAATGTATGGGGCTGTAAGCTAATGAAATATTCAGAAATCATCACTAAACTTGTCCATCAAGCTAAAGATAATCTCAAAATCTTAGATTACCAGAGTGATCGGGTATGATGCCGGTAGTGTTCATCATTTAGTCCTATCTGCCATCGATATCGACCCGATTGTTAAAACTATTTCAGGTATTAGGTTAAATTTATGCTTCACGTTCGGTTTGAATTCATATAACTCCGGGCAAAAATTTCTAGAAAACTATCGTGCGAAATGCTTATCGTTTTGGTTGTAGGAAAGTAGTCCCTAGTTGTATTTAAATTAGTAAAAGTAATTATAAACACATTTGTTAAAGTAATATTATTACTATTACTTATAGTAATAGTAATTACCCGTATTAAATAGCGATAGTAATTATAATAATGGTAGAAATAATTATTGCCAAATTAATCCTAATATTTATGTTGATTAGGCTAAATGTGGCCTGTCGCCGAGTTTAGATGAGGCAGAATTTTTGCAGCTCAATGAAAATTCAGGCATGCAACTCACTCCTTCTGCATGGCTGTACCTAACAATCATGATACTTCGCCGATTTCGACAAGAATTTTAACGGCTGACATGGATCGAACCCGACCTCGATTTTGCCAAGGCATTTGATAGTGTTCCGCATGAGCGACTGTTACGTAAAGTGAATTCTTTGGGAATAGAGGGAAATGTACTCCAATGGATCAGGAATTTCCTAGTAAGCAGAAGACAACGTGTCAGCATTAACGGAACCGTATCAGACTGGGTAACTGTGCGCAGTGGCGTACCGCAAGGAAGCGTTCTTGGACCTGTTTTGTTCGTCGCTTTTATGAACGATCTACCAGAAGTAGTGTCAAGCGTGTGCTCCATGTATGCCGATGACACAAAAGTTTATAATACAGTTAAGGATGCGTCAAATAAAATGCAACTGCAAAGTGATCTTGATAGTTTAGTTGACTGGGCTGATGCGTGGCAGCTGCGTTTCAATGCTGACAAGTGTAAAGTACTTCACCTCGGCAAGAACAATGAGCAGCAAGCTTACTGCATGAGAAGACACGGTTGCAACTAGAGGGTTATGATTGAGAAGTCTTGCGTGGAAAAAGATCTTGGAGTTTGTGTCGACAAGGAGCTACAATTTTATAGGCATATTGAAACGCAAGTTAATACATCCAATAAACTGCTTGGGCTGATCAGACGAGTACCTAGATATAGAAATGATGAAGCTGTTGTTCACCTCTGTCGTGCGCCCGAACCTAGAGTTTGGAAACGTTGTGTGGTCACCGAGACTTGAAAAGGACAAAAATTTAGTCATGAGTGTTCAAAGACGTGCAACAAGGATAATTCCAGGCTCAAAGGGCAAGTCTTATGAAGAAAGATTGAAGATTATAAAGCTTCCCAGTCTCCATTATCGTCGCCTGCGTGGTGACCTCATTGAAGTATACAAGTATACTCATGGTTTGTACAAGGTCCCAGAAGGATTACTAGAATTTGAAACAAGAACCGACACCGGGAGCCACAGCTATAAACTAAAAAAACTGCGGTGCAACTTATCCACGCGACAACATTTCTTGTCGCTTCGAGTCACTGACATGTGGAACAGCCTCCCTGAAGATATTGTTGACAATCCGAGTATGAACGCGTTCAAGAACAGACTAGACAAGGCCATGCATGAGCACATGTTTAGTCTTAAAATGCCTCGTACCCTACGAAACAACTGATATCTAGAAGCGATTTTAAATCTACCGTCCGTTGAAAACATCTGATCAAAAGGCCAGTCTAGTCAAGAAAAGTACAAGAATCGGCGACAGGCCTATCCAGGCCCATTCTTTAATGCCGAAGATACTATACTACTTCTACTATACTATACTATACTATACTATACTATACTATACTATACTATACTATACTATACTATACTATACTATACTATCCTATACTATTATACTATACTATACTATACTATACTATACTATACTATACTATACTATACTATACTATACTATACTATACCGCGCTTCTACGTGGCCTGCTGCCTCAGAGATGATTATATAAGAATTTGTACGTCTGATGACTAACAATATAATTTATTTATAAATGATCCTGGCAATCATATTAGTGAAATCCTCGTCATTATTAGTCTTAGGTTGTCCAGTGGTTAAAGTTCAGAGTACCAAGATTGGAGCAGAGAGGCGCGGGTTCGATCCCAGCTCTGTGCGCCAGTTTCTGGTCAGAATCGGCAAGGAGGCCGGGCGGGCACAGCAGAATTGTAGCAGTGAGTTGTGAGTTCGAGACCGCAAAATGCTGTGAATGTTCTGCGATGTTAAGAATCGGCGACAGGCCTATGGCCTAATAAACGCTGAAACCGCTATTATCTTATTACCTTATCTTATTGTGCCCCATCCTAAAACAAATTGTTAGTTTCCGACGTTTTATCATCGAAAAGTAAGATGAATCATCGAAAAACATTAGCTCACTTCAATGTACCATACAATAGAGACCATAACTGACCTGCAACAGAGATGGTAACGCTGATACTCAATATCCTGACGACACCAAGTACCAGTAATACCGCTAGATACCATCTGCGGGTCCCCTTGGTCAGCTGGTTCCAGGCGACCAATGGCCAAAGATGCACGGCCTCGCACATGACCATATTTCAAGGGTCCAGAGCCACGTAATTCCAGGGTCCATATAGCAACATTAATTAGATTAATATTCGCACATGCGTCGGCCAGCAGTTTTGGTTGTTGCTTCGTATTTCTGCGAACCCAACATCAAAGATTACATACAGGCGTTGGAGAGCAAGAGGTATTTTTGGGATGTTGTGTGGTCCCGTTACCAACACCGCTAAGAGTAAGAGAAAAAATAGCAAAATGGGTAACAGAGCTTAAGTAGTTTATTTGATTAATGGCTGAATTGTTTCAACAGCTTTTGTAAAGCTAGATTATTACCCGTGCGTTAGTGTAAAAGTGACAGTGCAGCAATAAAATGTTTATAAAGTTCAAAAGTAACCGGCATATTTTTTCGGCAGAAATGTAATAGGAATCTCAAGCTATAAAATGAGGTATATTACGTCACTGCATGAAGGCTGATTGCTCGAGCTTTTTCGTAATACTAGAAACTCTTCAATTTAAAGTTATGAAAATTGTTATCAAATTACCTACATCAAATAGACATGAAATTCAAGATTTTAAGATTGCCTGGGATTTACAAAAAGGAAACAAATGCTAAGAAACTTTGCTGGATTCTTATCAAAAATTTCTCGCATCCCAGCTTCATCCCCGCATAAAAACCCCTCAAGAATTTACATTTAATCAATAGAACTATTAGGTTTACTCAGAAGAGCTTGAAAGCTAAACCACCCTGGATACATGCGAAGTAGCGTGATATCCAAAAAGTTGACAATTCAAAGCGGATAATATATGTCTTGTTGTTTATTATGTTAATATATGCATTGTTGAGACTAGGAACAACGGTAATTTTGTCAGTCATACGCATAAAATTTCCAATATGTTTGACGATACTGCACGCTTTTACTTATAAAAGACTTTTTACTTAAATCGCTTTTCCTTTCTAAGCACTTATAGACTTAAATCGCTAGGGTGTAAATTTTGTCATTTAGGTTTCGCTTGTATTTATGGAACTTTTGAACTGATGGAGCTTGTCTCAGTGAGGTTGACAATAGAAATATAATAAGCTTTTTTGGATGCATTAGCTCGCATTAGGAAATACAATAAACTTTTTTTGAAGTTTACTATGATTTTTAAGTATATGTAGTTTAGATTTAAACGATCATCTTACCACAAAAACCTGCTAGTATAATTATCTTAAAAAAGTACCCTGATACAGACAAGCTAGGTTAACACCCGAAAGATGTTTTCAAGGTCAATCCCTTACATTCATAAGGTCGGAGTGAGGCTCTAATTTGGTGGAGATGGCACAACTGAATGTTACTTATATATAACAAATTAAACGTAAATTTTATGCCTCGGTCATAACAATCGGTCAAGGTTATCCATTCCATTCACACGGGAATATTCATTCACTTCTCAGCTTCAAATAAACGCAGCGAGTGAGCTATTTTAATCATATTGACCACGGTACGCATATTCTCCAGATTGTCATTTAGTTCGGGCCACAATACTGATTACTGAACCAAAACAACGCAGAGAATTTTTGTAACATCACACTCCTTCAAAGGATATCTTGACTTGTCACTATCACAGACTGAACTCGTGTGGTGAAGAAGAACGTTTGCAGGCTAATGCCGCAAAGTGCAAACAGGTTTCGGAGACGCCCGACAAGCGACAACCTGTCTGCTGCCAGCCGGGTATCATCCATGTTCGCCTAGTTATTCTAGTTCAGTTGTACCTCATCGCGTAGGGTAATCTGTCTGAATATTACTGTACTTAATCCCGCAGAGCATTCATGTACAATTGTACGAAATTCTGTAGCGTATTCTATCTCAACTGTACCAAATAACGTAGTGCATTTTTGTGCTATATTATTATTGTACACTCTGGCTCAAAGCGACTCGGTGTTGGGATGTAAACTGGTGGAAAACTTTTTGAATTTATACTTCAAAAATTATTATATAATCACTAGAGCATGACTAATGAAATTTTTACAGGACAATACCGTCACGTATGCAATAAAAGTTTTAAATCTACAGTATAATTGGGGGACCGACTAGTTTTGAATATAATTTCAAGAGATTATTTTCAATTTATATATACACATATGGAGTGAAGATGATATAGGTGGTATCATAACAGGGTATCGTTGCTGCACCTGCTGCTGGGAGTTTGGTTTCGTGGGACGCTTTAATTATACTCCGTGCTTGAAAATTCCGGATCAGTTCGGCCGTTTACGTGGTTGCGTCCACGTAAACGTAACTCGGACAGAATGCAGCAAGATGATCGATAAAACTCTCCGTTTACTTGAACAGTATTAGATTAAATTATTTATGCCTAATTAAAGATCAATTTCCATATGTCACTAAAGGTCACAACTAAAAAGTTATCTAATGCGAACCATAAGGTCTAATTAAGTGAATTATGGTTTAACCCTTCCATACAATAATTACGATCAATCAAACAACTTATAAATTCAATTTACTTTATTATAATTGAGGAATTTATCACCACACTAGAATTAAAAATAATCACTTAACTTAAAACAGCGATGATTGCAAAAATTATGACCACCGTAGAATTAATGATGATTTTGTGTACATGCTGAGAATAGAATGTTTTAAATGCATTCAATGCTAAAAATTAAAACCAACTCGTACGTAATCATTAAACGTTCCAAATGATCGCAGAAGCTGGCGATTCATTAATGTCAATTATAACATAACATAGTGATGTCGGCGCTGAAGAGTAGGCCTTTTCCTTATCATTGTTTCTGCCTGGCTCGATAAGGTGGCCGTTTGAAATTTAGCCAGGATAATAATTTACTGTTCTGATAGCAAGTATTTACCTGGCCATCATTTTTGTTGGAAATTTAAATTTCGAAAGAAATAATGGTATCAAAATGAACCCCGAAGTGTGTGGAGTTCAATGGTATGATCGCTTTTTTCGAAAATTTCTGAGGTGGCCAGTCGCCAATTCTTGAACTTTTCGTGCCTCGTTCACAGAAGATCTAAAATCGTTACATTTGACCGGATCTTTTCATAACTGACGATAGTTTGAAGTAGCTACTAGACTTCCACCGGGTTCAATATGGTGCTAGGCATTTCAAGTCAGAACATATATTTTTCAATAGCTTTACAGTATCTAGCCTGTTCTTGAACGCGTTCATAGGGAAACATGGGGCAGCGCGCCCCCCCCTTTTTTAAACTAAAATTTTGATGAAGTTTGAATTGATACGAGGTGGTTCTTTGTTTTGTTCAAAGGTATAACACTAATGAGGAATGTATGATGTGAATTAGACACCTATAGAGTTATTCAATTTTTAATGAAACATTATTTTGTAAAAAGTGTCAAAATGGGCCCATTGTCCCACCCTTGGGGCAATGGGCCCATGAGCTTGGGGCGAGGCGCCCACCCTTGGTCCCTTTACCACAATTGCATATTTTTCGTTTAAAAATGACAAAAAAACACTTTACAGTTAAAAATAAGAAAAATGTAATAAAATATGACATTCATTCAATTATTAACAACTCAAAAAATCATATCCTTAAATTGAAAAATATATACTCTTGGCTCTATCACTGACGCGAAGAAAAATATTTCATTGACATAAAAATATATATCCTTGACTTGAAAAATAAGTCCTTGCTATAAAAAATTCGTCCTTGACATGAAAAAATGGATCCTTGACATGAAAAAATGGATCCTTGACTAGAAAAAATATATTTAGTTGATCAGAAAAAACTTCGTTCCAGTTTCGTCCATGATCCAGATATTATCTGCAGAGAATTCATACCTAATCGCGATTTCAGCCAACACCATAAAAAACTCATCAACTTTTGGCTCATTGGTGTTGACTGAAATCAACTCTTGGCGAGGCAAGAGTCAATAACTCGATAAGGGGTCATAAATACGCATAACTAGAAACTAAACCTGCTGCCTTGAGGCGGCAAATCAAAAAATCATGCAATATGAAGTGTAATTCAAAAAGCTAGTCATAGTTTTGAAAAGGTCATTAAGACAAATCTAATGATGTATAACACAAGACTTCACCATGGGCGCTTTGTCCCGTGACATGCGTGGGCCCGTTGCCCCACTCGGTATCATTTCATTTTATATCGTGTCAACATTTTATTTTAAAAGCTAATAGTCTAACCTTGATCTCAAAATTATCCCTATAAATATTACTTTTAAAAGATAATTCACAGTAATTTCAAAAGCTTCATCAACAGTAATCGAAAACAGTTTTATTTAGCAGGAAAATATTTTATTTGGACTAAAACAGTTATTCACAAATAACTTAATAACGCAAACACTTAGCAAAACGTAAATTTGTACACTTCATCCCAGTGAAACTGTCGACCGGCGGTAGAGAACACGGACCAATATCTGCCATACTTAGCGAGAAACCCGCTATGGGCCCATAACCCGCAGTGGGCTCGCTGCCCCATGGTACCCTACTCGGAGCGCCAACGATGTAATCAGGGAGGCTGTTCCACATGTCGGTGATTCGAAGCGAGAAGAAATGTTGTCGCGTGGATAAGTTGCAGCTCAGTTTTTTAGTTTATAGCCGTGGACCCTGGTGTTGGTTCTTGTTTCAAATTCTAGTAATCCTTCGGGGACCTTGTACAAACCATGAGTATACTTGTATACCTCATGCAGTGAGGTCCCCACGCAGACGTTGATAACTAAGGCTTGGAAGCTTCATAATCTTTAACCTTTCTCTATAGGACTTGCCCTTCAAGCCTGGAATTATCCTTGTTGCACGTCTACTAAAATTCTCTATTAAATTTTTGTCTTTTTAAAATCTCGGTAACCACATAACGTTTCCAAACTCTAGATTCGGGCGCACGACAGCAACAAACAACTCCTTCATCGCTTCTGCATCTAGGAACTCGTAAGAATGTCTGATTAGTCCAAGAAGTTTGTTGGATGTGTTAGCTTGCGTTTCAACATGCTTAGAAAATTTTAGCTCCTTGTCGACATAAACTCCGAGATCTTTTTCCACATTGGACTTTTCAATCATTACTCTCTCTTTGCAATCATGTCTTTGTCTTCTCATACTGTAATTTTGTTGTTCATTGTTCTTCCCGAGATGAAGCATACTTTACACTTGTCAGCATTAAACCGCAGCTGCCACGTATCAGCCCGGTTAACTAAACTGTCAATATCATCTTGCATTTGTGCTGTATTTGACGCATCCTTCACTGTATTATAAATTTTTGTGTCGTCGGCGTACGCCGTACATGGAGCACACGCTGGACAATGCTTCTGGTAGATCGTTTATAAAAGCAACAAATAAAATAGGCTCAAGAACGCTTCCTTGTGGCACGCCACTGCGGACTGACTGATGATGCGCAATCGTATATTATTGTGATCGCCATTACTTACGAGCATTCGACTCTGATGTCGTTAAATTTTAACATGCATACAATTGATTTCATGTTATTCTTTCTTAGTATCCTTATTATGTTTTTCGGACGCAGAAGTCCCATGCCACGATAATGGATTCAATTATCAACCAGTGTTATTCAAGATATATATAGTTACTCAACGATATGCTCACCATCCATGACTTTAACGGAACATAAAACATTAATTATAACCAATGGCGTCGACGCGGATAGCATCTCGCGTGTATGTGGTTAGCAGTGGAGGTTTAAAAGCTGTTGGTGCACTTACACCCACGGCAGATACTCAGTGCAGTTGAAGGCCTTGCGCAGTGTCCCTGTCAAGGCTGGGGCGGTAAATGAACAATGTTTCTCTGGTGGCTCTGTGCGTTGTAGTTCACAATAATCCTCACGCTGACACCATCTGGTGCGCAGTTCATATTTTTACGTTAATCAGACTTGCGTAATTTTTTCAACGTTTTCCGTAAGTGACAGTGATAACTGAGCTAAGTTTTTTTGAGGCTTACGACGCTCAAACAGCCAGTGCTTTTTTTGTTCATACAAAACATCATGGCGACAGCCGAGACCAGCGTAGGAGTAATTTTTCGAATGCTCTTCGCTAGCTACTTACTAGATACACCAAAAACTGACATGAACTTCAAGTCCATTTCATGTCAACCCGACGTATCAGGTAAGATCACGTGCATTGTGTTCATCATCAGTGGCTAACGAATCTGCGTACTAAAAGTACCTGTTACTATTCACAATTAAACTTTAATCAAATGCTCAACTTAGAAATCTGAAGTTTTTATTGAATACAAGCATTCAAAAGAACTAATTCCGAAAATACCTTCACATTAAGTAGGCTAATTATATTTGTCATCCTCCAGCCGTGTTTGGTAATCGTAATGCTTAAAAAAAATATTCCTACGAAATCGAGGTCTCGGCATCGAATAACGCGATATCGACTAGTAAATTGATAGATTTGTGGTGCTTATTAAAAGCTAGTTCCTGTCGCGACTTAGTAAATCCAATAGGTAAAAAATATAAAACAAAAACTTCATAACTTATTGATGAAGTGCACATCTACGTGTGTCGGCAGTTTGCTACGACATCTACGGACAGCAGGAAGAGTTCGCGCTAACAGCGCCGTGGTCCGGCACTGCGGACCGTCCGATGACACTCATCCCCTTCAGCCCTGCCCAGCTCAACACCACCTTCTTGCTCACTTCCAGCCCCAACCAGACGCTCCCCCTGGTACGACAACCTGCCGACCTAGCGAATGACTGAAAATGCCTGTAAATTTCTGTTCAAATGGTTGCATTGTACTTATGAAATAGGAATATGTTTTACTAAACTAAACATGAATAATTACTACCCAACTTGAAGCCTTCCAAGGGTATTCAAATTTTTTTTAATAATAATCATCCCATCAGGTGCTTGATCTGCACAACAAGACTGTTCTCTACAAAGCACCTCTAAATCTCGACGGCAAAGTTTACCTAATCACGCACGGCTATCGCTCGAATGGCAGCTCCTCTTGGGCAAAGGTATAGTGAGTGGGGCAGACATGGGAAGCAGAATAATCTAGATTAATTCCCATTTTTAGCGCATTTTCTCATATATGGAAAAAATGCACTATTGTGTTCGCCATGTCCGTCTGTCTGTCTGTCCGTCTGCCCGTCCATCCGTGACCTCAAGTTTTCGTCGACGAGAAAATGCGCTCTCTGTCGCTCACTGCAGTGAGTACTGAGTTATATTTTTTATGTTTGGTTGTTTCAACAGGATGGTTTCATTGCCACTGTTGTGTTTCAAGGCCGAACCGTTTGCAGCTTTACGCTAGGATTCATTTTTTCAACGTGAAGAATGTTTACTTGTCAGAAATACTACTCGATGATTTTCCGACCTGATAATCTAGTTACAATCCGATAATCGAGACAGTAACTGATGACCATTTACGTACGTAACAGGCCATCACGGAATTAAATCAGCACTTTTGTTTTTTTTTTCCGCGGCTTACACAGCGTCCTCGGCCAAATCCTACTTGTCATGGAGTTACCCCTCCTTCACTCAGAATCCGATTTGTTATGCACAGTAAATGTAAGAGGAACCTACGTTTATTTAAGCGATGCTATGCGATGAGCATTGTACACTGAATAGATAGATGGAGAAAAATTTATCTAATCGCTATTTTCACGATAAATCCGGCATGATGACATGCCGGAAAGATTTAAGTTATTATTGCTTCCATTTGTTAATGCATCACATGAATATTGAGTCCTTTCATTATTATTATCATCATGATCGTGTTAAACAAGTTCTCATGGATAGTTCATGAAGCTTTCTAAAGCCGCATTACATGGTGGTTGAAGATAACAGCCCCGCGTATGCGTGTATATTCACGGGTCAAATTTTCATCTTCCTAGGAATGTTGCAAAGCTAAAGAGTACAACGAATGCGATGGTGTCGAATTATACGGTACTCAATCGACCGGCCGGTGTTAAACAACGGTCGGACAATTATTTCACGATTTTTCTCTTCGAACTACGTGTACGACTTAATTTTAACTGTCGGTAAATCATGCACGAATCTTATATTAATGAAAAGTGAAATAAAGTAGCCGTTGCTGACCTGATCAATATTGAGGTAAAATCAACAATATTTGACGTAATTCTTGTCCAGTTGCTGACCGGGGAGCTGATGAGAGCCAATAGCTCCAATAACGTCGTGGTGGTGAACTGGTCCAAGGGCGCCAACGTCGACTACGCGCAGTCTGTAGCGAATATCAGGGTGGTGGCTCGACAGCTCGCCTTCTTAATCAACAGCTTACAGGTTACTTTATAAAGCTAACATATATTACGTAGCTCATTAAACACAAATTAATGACTCATTCTATATTCCATATTATTTCCCACTAAGTGAAGGCACTGATGATATGCGTTCATTGCTCAGGTGATACAGGGGATCCCGAGTCACAGCTTCCATCTGATAGGCCACAGTCTGGGGGCGCACGTGTGTGGTATCGCCGGCACTTATTTAAAACAAAGATACGGCACAACTATTCAAAGGTGCGATGACTTCTCAAATAATACCAATTCTTGTTCATGCAACAAGGCTTTCTATACATATGAAAGCGTTCAGTAAAATACTAAGGTAGCACTTGGTTTAAATGAGATTTTTCTGTAGTTTTATTTCTCGAAGATTGAAAAATCATCATGTCAAATTGAAATTATTGTTCAATTTCTCTTTACCTCACGTGTCCCCTTTTTTACCGATGTCAAACTGCATTGGAACTGTGCCTACACTTTTAACGATTGTAATGTAAATGTTTTCCAGTGATTCGTTTTGTGTACTCACTCATTTCTTCTTGTTCCGAGTGCACCTATTTTAGCGTGAATTAAGACCATAAATCATATAAGAATGAAAATCATCAATATATAAAGAGGAGAATCACCAATATATACGTAAATATAACTATTACCAAAAAAGTTTTGGTAAATCTCACAAATTTGAGTGAAGAATTTAATCAACGAAATAAATTCAAGAAGGCAAACTTTGAGTGAAATAACTTGAAATGTTCGTTGCAGGATCACAGGCCTGGACCCGGCGCACCCTCTACACGGCGCCCCGGAGCTTATCACGCGACTTGACCCGAGCGACGCCGCGTTCGTTGATGTCATCCACACCGACAACTACGCCATCCTCGGCTTCCCCATGAGTGAGTCTAATAAATAATTAAATAATTATAAATAATTTACTAGTAAACAAAATTCAGGGAAAATTCTCTTTAACTTCGCTGTTGCATGACCCGAGCAACGCTGTGTTCGTAGATATTACCCATACATCATCAGTTGGTCTAACTAAGAATTTACAAACCAAAAAATCGCAAAGTAAACTTACCAAAACTCACCGAAACCTCAATGAATTTATGATAAATTTATCTGCCATTTGCTTTGTTTTTAAATTCTTGCTGGATTTGCGATTTATTTAAGCAAACTCATGATGTAAATACATGCATCTACGTAAGTCTAACTTATGTTGCAACTGTAATCGTACGTTATTCTGCTACTTATGAAAATGATTTATAGCGTTGGTGCTAACAATGCAAAGAAACTTCATATGAATCAAATATTATTTTTTATTTTTTTTCTCTCATGTGTGAATTCAATCAATCAAATAGCCGTTGGCATAATGAACCCAATCGGGCACCTGGACTTCTACCCTAACGGTGGCGGTCCCCAGCCTGGCTGCATTGGAGGTGAGATCGCGGAACAATGTCTATGGCATTCTGCCCAAAACGCACACTGTTATTTTAGCAACATACTGTATATTGGTCGTTATTTTTTATTGCCTAATGCAGATCCCCTACCATTACATTTATATTGCTTATCGCTCCTATTCCATTTCCTGTATTTAAAACCTCATGCTGACTTCATACTGTCCATCTTCCGTTCCACTGCTGTATTTTTTGCCCATTTTTTACCTATTTTTCCTTTTGAGGCATATTGGATGCGTGAATTATGAGGGCAGCTCAAGTTATGAAGTTGTTATGAATAAATAAAAAAGAAAAAGCAACAATTTCCTAATGAGAGGATCATTTCAAAGAATAATAATACAACCGTGACCTGCAGAGGACATCAAGTGTTCGCATGCGCGCGCCATTCAATTCTTCATAGAGTCGGTGCGGCAGGAGTGCTCCTTCCTGGCCGTCCGCTGCCCTTCACACCAGATGCTGCTCAAGGTGGGCAGTGAGAGGATATATTTTCCTGAACATTATATACAATAACTATATAATTCTAGTGTTGATTATACGATAATAGGATAATGCTAGTTTTGACTATACGATTGCTGGATAATTCTAGTGTTGACTAGTACGAGAGCTGGATAATTCTATAGTGTTGATTATACAATAACTGGATTATTCTAGTGTTGACTATACGATAACTGGATAAATGTAGTGTTGTCTATACAATAACTGGATAATTCTAGTGTTGACTAATAACGATAACTGGATTGTTCTAGTGTTGAATGAAAGCAAAACTGAATAATTCCAGTGTTGAATAATACTATAACGTGATTATCCAGGTGTTGAATAAAACCAAAACTGAATCATTCCAATGCTGACTAATACGATAACTAGATTATTCGGGTGCTAAATAAAAGCAAAACTAAATAATTCCAGTGTTCAATAATACAATATCTGGATTCGTCTTATGTTGACTAATACAATATCTAGATTCGTCTAGTGTTGGGTAATACAATAACTAGACGGTTCTACTGTTGACTGATACGATAACTGGATAGTTCCAGCGTTGACTTTTATATTAACTGAATAATTCCAGTCTTGAATAATACGATAATTAGATCATTACACTGTTGACTATAAGACCTAAACCTATTTTTTTATTTACGCCCAAGTTAGTGCGGCCAGATTGCTTAATCCAATCATCCGCTGGCACTGCCAACGATTTTTCCTCACGCGGGTCATAGCGGTCATTGCGGGTCCGGTGCTCAAATGTAAGCTTTAATTAAGTCAAGCTCAATAGCAGATTTTCCCAGATGAATTTTTGGTCTTAGTCTCATAATTGTTTTCCGGGCCTTTTACTTTTTTACGTCAGTGTGATGGAGAGTAATTCGAAGCTACCACCGCACCATTCTACATAAAAGCGAATTATCATCTAAGAAATTACGAATGGATTGAAATGGTCACTTTGGTGAAATCAGAGTTACTTACGTTCTAAAACAAAATCGACATCAAACTATTACAACGCGATACGTGATTTTCAACTGTAGATATTATGTCTGCTTTCTATGCATAAGTGACGTATCATATCCCACCAGGCTTTGACTGAAATAACTTTGACCAAGCCTTGTTTCCACGAAATCAATTCGTACTTAACGTGGTTTCAGTGTCATTTCCCTGCGAGGGATCCCACCGCCATCAGTATCCTGTTCTGAAGTTTTATGGCATAACTTTTCGTTACGATGCTTACTTATAGTTAGTTCTTTCTCTTCTTCACTTACTAATTTTTAACTCTTTACATAATTTTCATTTAGTAATTCTTCTCACATGATAATGTAAGTTTTTTTACCTAGATACACCTCATCGGTGTCTTGTAAAACCGCACTAGGACCTATAAAATAAGATGACTTCACCGTTCGACTGTCGTCCCGATTTCGTTCTCGTTACTGCGTTACCGAAAACTCACGTCTTGCGTGAGCTTTTTGCTCTCGTGCGCAGTGATTGGGATATGCACAACACCCATGCACGCGCGCACTTGCCAGCAGACAGCAAGTAAGCGCTCGCACTCCCTCAACCCAAGAGAGAGCCGAGCGCAAACTTCTATCCGCGTGCGCCAGACGAGATAAAGCAGACACTCGCTTTGAAAAGAGCAGCATTGAAAATCTTCACATAAACTCACGGCAATCAATGCAGTACATGATTATAATCATAATCGCGACACTAAATTGCTTCATGTTTATATTATAGATGCTACAGGTGTATTAACTTTCAGGGGGAATGCTGGGGATGCAAACCACCTCACGAGTGTTCAGAAATGGGGCTCAGGACTGTCCCGATGGACCTGCCTGTCAACTCGAAGTTCTTCCTACTAACGCACGATTCCTCCCCTTATTGTGGTCAGTTCGTATACGCAGGAGATTTTCAACCGATGAAATATATTATTCTCAATTGTTGCAAAGGTTTCTCATTTTTATTATGACTGAGGTGCTCTTCCCATAGGCACAGCACACCATGCACCTTAATGCAATAACAATATATAATGTCGTGCGGCCGTGACCGAACGTTGATGCATTCTGCTAGTAAACATCTGCCCTTATTTTACTTGCTCCAAAACTTGAAACTTGCGCACGCATTTACATTAAAAAACAACACTAGTATTTCGCTCATCCATCCTTTTCAATGTGCATTCTGGCGACAGTTTCTTTCGTTGTTAATTAAGCAAGCTATTCATCGTTCAATATTGACTATCGGCCAGCACGTAAATTACACTGTCCAGGTCACCACTACTTGGTCACCATCACTGTGAGCAACAGCACCGTAGCCGCGGACCACGACGGGGAGTTCGGGCTGCTGTATCTCACGCTCGAAGGCTTCTCCAGTACCTCCAACCCCATTAGCCTCACCCCAACGTTCGTATAGAATATTATAATTTTTTTAACAAGCAGGTTATCCGGGCATTACCTGGGTAAGATAATTCCCGTTATCTTTAATCTCGCCATCCATAATATTCTCATTGTTAATCCTGCTAAGCTGGATCTCGTCATCCTAAGATTATTCACCCCGAATCAAGTCACCCCGAGTTTCGTAAACCCAAATTTTATTAACTCATATTCCTTTAATAATTTATAAAATTAAGGTAAGGTAATTATTGAGAGTCTCATTCAAATCGACGATTAACGTCAAGCTCCCATTTATCTAAAATTGTAGAATATGCGGGTCCATTTAATTTTTCTAATTTTTTTATATTATTCATGTTTTAAAGCTAATATAATCTATTATATTTGAGCTACCCCGAATCCTCCGAATAATTTTCAAGCTTAGTAGTGCGTGTTAAAAAATTCTCGTTTATACCCACGACAAAAAATACGGACGGACGTTCGCATATCAATGATGTTTATGTTACAGAACGGAATATTACAGCGCGGGATCTGTGCATCAGTACGTAGTACTTGCCAGTAACGTGGGGCAGCTACGCAAGGTACGCATCACCTTCAGGTACCCCGGCCCCTCCTTCAACCCCATGTCCTGGCGCCTCCAGGAGCCGCGTCTCTTCCTCAGCAAGGTCACAGTGCAGCTGCTCGGCGCTGAGACCTCGTGAGTGAAACAACAATTTTTCCTTCTAATGTCATAATTTTTTCAGTTCCTGGGGACTTTGTGACTCAAAATTAGAAGCATTCAGCTTATTTTTGAAGTGATATCACCTATTCTTCAAAACTCCCGATTGTTTTTAAAGAATTGGTAATATTTTATAAGGAGGTACTCACTCACGATTTTCGGTGGTCCCTCACTCACTGTGTGAACTCTTTATATGATCCTCAAGTCCGGGATCTCGGAGTTGATTAGCTGTAATAATCATTGCAAGATAATATTTGGTCGATATAATTACTGATCTATATAGACTGTGGGCTGTTGGTAATAAATGGATTATTATTGCGCGTACCCACCTAGATTCTGAAAGTTCAATTTACAGCCATACTTTCAAAACTGATTGCACTAGAAATTTCCAGAATTTCGTCTCCAGTACATAATGTCAGAGAGAAAGTAATTGATTATTGTTAATAACTATCAATCTGTTGAGTTTGTTATTTTTTCAATTATTTGTTTCGATCTTTTCCGCTAGTTTGATTGATTGCTTCCCGTTTGCAGATACGAATTTTGCTTCGACGCATCGGAACAGAGGAGCGGCCTGGAGTATGTACTGACACCTAACGATATTTGCCGATGCTCTGCCAGCAGCAACTGCTCCACGACAAAGTTAAATGTTCCTCTGCTGAATAAAACCCAGAGTTCGTTTACAGATAGCGTCATCTTCTGAATATAATTCATAGTTGTCTATAGATAGCGTCACAAGTATCTGCGTGACTGAGCCCGTCAAGGTGGCTTGTGATTAATGTTTGCCATGGGATTGTGTCTTCGAGTTTTGACCTCATCAAAATAATCTTGGAATACTCAATAGTCTGCACCGCACAGACAACGGATGCTCATTTCTCCACTAGCTCTCAATCTTTCATATGTAATTTTCATAATTATACGAACGTGTTCCAGTAACGCGGTTTTGAAAATCTGTATGAATGTTATCAATGTAACAATAGTTGGAAATTTTCGTGGGAAGTAAAGCTTTATTAATGAAGGAGACGAAAGTCCTTTATTGCTCAGATGTTAGCTGTAATGTGATAGTGCCCATTGTAATGTAAATACCATACCTAAGGTGTTTTGATGTTACTTTAGCATTCATTTATTCCGAGCGTTTTGCGTTTTTAAAATTTATTATTATGGACACGGTTGATGAAGAATTTAAGTTACATAGGCGCAACTAAGTTACCCAGTTGATGGTGAGGTTCACGAGGATCAGATTATAGACATATGAATGTCGCGTCTGTAAACAAGCCAAACTTCACTCGGTTATACCGAGACCTTGGCGGGTGAAGGCTGAACTTGGTTGGTGAAGGTTGAACTTGGCTGGTGAAGGTTGAACTTGGCTGGTGAAGGTTGAACTTGGCGGGTGAAGGTTGAACTTGGCAGGTGAAGGTTGAACTTGGCAGGTGAAGGTTGAACTTGGCAGGTGAAGGTTGAACTTGGCAGGTGAAGGTTGAACTTGGCTGGTGAAGGTTGAACTTGGCTGGTGAAGGTTGAACTTGGCTGGTGAAGGTTGAATAAGTTTGAACTTGGCTGGTGAAGTTTGAACTTGGCTGGTGAAGGTTGAACTTGGCTGGTGAAGGTTGAACTTGGCTGGTGAAGGTTGAACTTGGCGGGTGAAGGTTGAACTTGGCGGGTGAAGGTTGAACTTGGCGGGTGAAGGTTGAATTTAGCTTGGATCATGGTTGGTGGAGGTAGAAGTTGGCAGATTATTTTAGAAATCACCTGATGAGTGTAGAACTTAAAATGAGGATGGAATGGACTTCGACTGGCGCGGGAGCCAAGAAGAAACTTTTCACCTGAATTTTATCTATGAGTTAAAATTTATTCCGGCTCCGCCAAATCGCTGTCATAACAGAAAGAATATGAATAAGCCATTTTATTTAAACTCCTAAATGGAGCATCGAAACGCGGGTTTTTTCACATCGTCGCTCGTTTCTTTAAATACCTTGAAAGCTGGGCGGCAAAATTTATTATAACAGCAGTGACAGCAAGAAAAATGTAAATTAATAATTAAGGACAAAACTTTTCTTGTTGAGCATTCTAACATATGTGAGAAGTGTATCCTACTATTAACATGAATTGAACCTGTTATTCATTACTGACTTTTTTATTCGGGGCATGTTGATGCAAAATAATCGATAATCACGAATATTGTGACCATAGCTGTAGCCGTTGATGATAATTTCCAAATGATTGGTCAGCTTAGTATAAGACTCGGGCGTTCACTGGCTTACATGTGTACTTGTCTGAGGGGTTGAGGGGTGCTTGTGTCTAAGTCATGAAGACGCAAACCTTTATCATATTATAAATTGCGTGAAGTTCATAATATGGTTACTGCTTAATTCGAAATATTTTCGGCACGTTGTATAGTATTGCTTGGAATATGAAAGTATGTTCAGATTTATGTCTAAATAATACGGCAATGCTGCACTAGTTTTATTTTCCCCTGAGCCGCCTTGTCGTTTTGTATTATAAAGTTAAAATTTATCTCAACAAATATAGTACATCTCGTAATTATTCTCGCAAATATATTAGGGAAGAGTGAATTTTATGAAATGATGTGAATTTGAAATCAGTCCAATTAGATTTTTTTTCATTATTATCCTTGTTGGTAACGTCACTATTCGCTTCATGGCAATTATGTCCCAATAAACATCTTCACCACTTCAAGATAGTGCAAGCAAAATCTGTATTTTAATTACTTTGTATCATCTCTTAAAATTATTTTTCGGAGCATTCCGATTTTACAAATGAAAACGTTACAAATAGGCAAAAAGAAGAAAACTAATAGGCAGTAAAGTTACTGATAGGTATTATAATGAAATATTGAAAAAATAATGAATGTTATTGACATAAAAAAACTCCGAAAAATTTGATCGAGTCGAACTGCTAAATATATAATTGTTAAAAGTAATATATATCATCAAATGGAATTTCTGTAATAAGAGAAAAAGCTAGTGAATAATGACAGTGTATTCAAATTTCCGCTCGTGATAGAAAACACACTCTTTCCACTAAAGGAGAATAAAGTTGAGGGGTTTTGTTCATCAATCAAATTCATATTGTAATTACAGAAGTGAATGCAGTGCCTGCTCAGCACCACTGAGTGGAACCAAATCAGTGAATATAGTGTTTGATGAATGTGAAGGGCAGAGTGAGGCCTTCATATTCAAGGTTCACGGGGTACAGTGATTCTCACGTATGTACAACCGCGTGATTCTGAGGTACACAGCGTTCTGACTTTATGGGATTCACCAATAATTGCACTTAATTAATGGAATCACCAAGTGCTGAGGCCTGTATTATCATTGCACGGCAAGAAATTATAGAATGACTTTGCAATCACTGAGCATTTTCACAAATTACTGCAAAAATAAAACATATAAAGCCATCGATCGAAGTCATCAACAGAAAAATAACAATTGGCCTACCGCATCCGATAATCAGACAGCTTATTCTGATCTTATCGGCTGCTACGTGACAAACACCCCAAGTAAATTCAATAGCCAAAATCAAACCAAGCATCAAACACAAACTCCCTATTATAGACGCTTACGAATGGTTCTAAGAACTTAATTACGAACCCTCAGATTCATGCAGTTTCGGAACTTTCCGCTGTGTGACGACGCTGGATTGGATGTGATTCTTCCGTCTATTGATTGATCGTCAATTAATTGATTCCGTCACAATGTCAGGCACAAACTATCATTTCCTATCTGAGTAAACCTTAACATTACTCAAAATTCTGGATTTGAACGCGATGTAAATATAGCAGCAAAGCTACGCAATAACAGAAATAACACCTCGCTCACAGGTCTTCAGATTACACAGGTGGGAGTAAACTATTTGAATATTTGTGGGAGTAAGTAATGAATTACCAATATTGATTGGTAATTCATTGGTTATATATATATAACGACCTGTTCTCACAAGAGGGCAGCACAATATTGCTGGTTTTACCTCAAAACAAGTTTTATTCTTTAACTGTTCGCGAGTCATCAGGCTGGTAGCACATTAGCTAAAGCAAAAATGATCAAGCTTCAAGCGGCTCAAGGTCAGTGATGGTTTAGTTACTCGAACAGATAGAGCGTTGTTGAGAGACAAGCATTTTATTCTCGTCACAGTTTTGCGTCGTCCATTATGCGCCTTACTTGTCCAGAGGCGCACTGGGTATGTGTAGGCGTTCAGATTTAGACAGTTTCAAGTAATGAATAGTGTGTGGTAGTTCTTCCCTCAGCTGAATATAATTAATTTGTTATCCAACGATAACATGACAACTGCGAGCAATGCTTTGGGGCAAAATTTGCCCAGAAAACTCATATGCATTTTGTTTACCGCACTTATCATGACTATTGCGGCGGCAGATGAAGACCACACAAGTAAAACATTTCAAATGCGCTCTGACAACAGCTCAATCGGCGGCATGCACAATCAAAAAACAGGGACGATTACATGTCAGCCAGAAGTTCCCAGTACCGGTACGTATGCAAATTTTTGTTCATAGTCATGTTCATATAAATAATCTTGTTCACAGTTTTCGAAGACTCAAATCATTCATTAAAATTAGCTACTAAACTGGATCGGTTATTAATAAGCATGCCAGACCTGTCGATTATTCTGATGATTCATGTTGAGATTAAGTCCTAATTTATACATTTTAGAGTAATTTTCAACATTCGCTTGCATCCAATGTTTTATGAATAGGGTTTCAATGAAAACTTACTCACTTTGAATGAATGTACTTTGTACACTGATTAACGGGAAAAGACTTAATTTCGTTATACTCGACCTGTCGTTGTTTTCAATCAAATAATTACATCATATATTCTCTTATGGGATTAAATGTTTAGATGTTTGTCGTTATGTACTGAAATTTAGTCAAAATTTGCTAATATAATTCCTTTTGAATATCTCGCGGCTTTGTATATTGTCAAATAACCAGATTCCCATTATAAATAACTGCAGAATTTTTCTTGGTCCAATAAGCTTATGTTATTTGCATAACTTAAATTTCCTCCACTGGTTTTTCGTTAGCGTCAGTGTGCTACGACATCTACGGAGAGTTAGAGGAGTTTTCCCTCGAGTCACCGTGGTCCTCCGTCACACCCGCCATGCGCAACACCAAATTCTGGCTCACCTCCAGTCCTGATCAAGAGCGTCCACTGGTGAACCATCACAAGACGTCAACCACTTTGCTCTTCATTAAAAATACTATACAGATAATAATACTATAAAAATGTCACATAATATGTTACATGGTACTGTAAAAAGTCTTTGCACGCAACGAATTTGTTAAAGTTTCATTGCCGGAGTACAAGACTAATCAACCTATATGCTTTGCGGCAGGTTTTCATCAGAAACTGCTTTCTTTGTAGCGAAATAATTTTAATTGCTAAGCTTTTGTCGTACCGTCAGGTCCTGAATCCAAACAACACGGCTGAGTTGACCAACGCACCACTGAATGTCGAGGGCAAAGTTTACGCCCTCGTACATGACTGGAACACCGGTGGCAAATGGACGAAGGTAAGATTAAGTTAGCAGTTGCTCTATTTTAAATTGAATTGTTCTACTTGCAAATAAAGTTTGACTGGTACCATCCTTGTATCAGTCCACGAAGTAGAATCTGAGCACAGTTAACTAAACTGTTGAACTGAAAAGGACTGTTAAGGTAAAATACAATGCAGTATTTTCAACAATCAGCACCATGTAAATTTTCGATGATCATATATGGTCAATGCACGCTGAACAAAGAGATAATAAGTTCATTCAATTTAAATATTTCGTTGTTGTAGCCTGATACTCGGTATATTCATAATATACTAACGTTCTACCTTGCTAAGGGTGAATCCAAACTGCCAACTCTTCCTCTAACTTTGTTATTGCGGTCGCGTCTTTAGCTGCTGAGAAGGGAGCTGATGAGAGCCGTCAGCTCCAACAACGTGGTGGTGGTGAGGTGGTCCAATGACACCTACTCACAGTCTGTAGCGAACATCAGGGTGGTGGCTCGACAGTTGGCCTTTTTCATTAACAGATTACAGGTAAAACGATAAGAATGACACAGGATGCTTAATAACAGGATTTACCTTAAAGATTTATTGACAGTGGGTTTTAAATTTTACGAATGATAATTTAAATCTGCCTGAATTCAGAAATTTTGTTAGCAAGACTTACTGCAAAGTTACTCAAGTTACGCCTGCATTTTCCAGGTACTACGGGGTATCCCAAGTCACAGCTTCCACCTGGTAGGTCACGGTCTGGGGGCACACTTGTGTGGCATTGCCGGCACTTATTTGCAGCAGCGATATGGCATCACTGTACAGAGGTAAGATATCCTTTACCATTGTATACAGACTAACTGTATTATGAGTTTTGTAAGTCTGTATAGGTCCCTCGTGGCAATTAGTGCGGTTGTGATTTCTGGCGCTCTCTCAAAGCCTGGGTCCTGGCTCCAAACTCATCGTATTTGGATTAATAGCCTCCCAGCGGTGAGTGTCACTAGGAACTAGTGACTATACTTTTTGCCTCTGTCTCTACCGTTCTTTTGTACAAACAACGGCTATCCTATCATATACCTGCGTTTTCGCTCCATCCTCTCCCTCTATCCCCATACCCCTCCGCACGTCCTGAACCTGACGGGCTTGCCCCAGGGGGCAAGGGCTTCACAACTAACCAACCACCACGAACCCAACTTCCATCTGTCTTGTAACGTCATCCCCCTCATCCTCATCGAAATCGTCATATCAACCATCAAACCCTCACGGCTGCCCTTATTTTTAATTCGAACCCTGAGTCGAAGCGGATATTGAAAAGCTGATTTACGTGCTCTCCGAATCCTAGGCGGCCCTAATGCAGGGTCGCATATGCCGCTAAATTTTGTTAGGGTAAATTCATTGAAATTTCAGACCCAATTTCTAAAACAAATTTGAAAATTGAAGACAAAATTAATAACTTCTTGCGAAAACTTAAAGATTCTTCTGCCTTTTCACCCGAAACTTATTCCAAACTTTACATCTCTGGTTCATGTCCTGGTATTTTATATGGTTTGCCCAAAATTCATAAGTCCAATTTTGCCTCTAAGTTTCAATTCCGGCCAATTTTTGCCGCGTACAATACGCCTAGTTTAAAACTTGCTAAGTTTTTGGTACCGGTTTTAAACTGTCTCACGACTAATAAGTATACTGTAGACAATTCTTATACGTTTGTGGAACGCCTAAAAGATTTTACGAACGTTCAGGACCTAACTAATGGCCTCTTTTGACGTGGAAAATTTATTTACTAATGTGCCTCTTCATGAAACCATATATATATGCCTCAATTCTTTGTTTAAGGATGTAAATGATCTCGTTATTGGTTTGAAACGTAATTTGTTTAAATCTCTTTTGGAATTATCTGTTTTAAACTCTTTTTTCATATTTGCTAACAAGCTTTACCGACAGATTGACGGTTTGGGTATGGGTCTTCCACTCGGCCCAACCTTTGCGAATATTTTTATATATTTTCACGAGGTGTCGTGGCTGTCCAATTGCCCTCATGATTTTAAGCCAATATTCTACAACAGATACGTTGATGACACTTTTTTACTTTTTAAGCATCCTTCTCACGTTAAACTCTTTTTCGATTACCTAAATTCGCAGCATAAATCCATCAAATTTACCATGGAACTGGAATCTAACAATAGCCTATCCTTCCTCGATTGCAATATTACTAAATCTAATGGCCGTTTTTCAAACTTCTGTATTCCGAAAATCGACTTTCACAGGTCTCAGTACCAGCTTTTTTAGCTTTTGCTCCTTTCGATTTAAGATTAATGGGATTCAAACACTTTCACATCGGGGCTTTCGAATTTGTTCTACTTACAATATTCTGCACGCTGAATTCGAAGTTTTACGCAATATTTTTTCGCTTAATGGATTTCCGACTAATCTGGTGTTTACCCAAATAAAGAAATTCATAACGATAAAATACTAAACAGTCTTTTACCGAGCATGACTTTCCGTAAGTCACACACGTTGATCGTTGGTGATTTTAATCATCCAGAGCTAGACTGGATAGATGGATCCTCTCCAAGGGAAGAGAATCACCCAGCATACTTGTTCATGGAGTCAGTAAGAGACTCCTTCCTAGTCCAGCACGTTACCAAACCAACCCATTATAGAAGTAAACAGACTCCCAATATTCTAGACCTGGTGTTTACCAGTGATGAATCAATGTTGGAAGAGCTTCGTCACGAGGCTCCGTTGGGCAAAAGCAATCACCAATCATTGTTTTTCAGACTTGAGTGCTGTACAGAAAAGACGCCTCGGAAGCGTGAGCGTTTAAGGGGACCGACCTAGCTCCGGAGAAACTTCTACAGTTATTATCCGATCATTCACCAGGGGCCACGGCTATAAACTAAAAAAACAGCGTTGGAACACATCCATGCGACAACATTTCTTCTCGCTTCGAGTCACCGACATGTGGAACAGCCTCCCTGATAGCATCGTTGAAGCTCTGAGTATGAACATCTTCAAAAACAAACTAGACGAAGCTATGCAGGAGCATATGTTCAGTCTTAAAATGCCTAGCAAATTACGGATCAGGCAATAAGTCCAGCAGCTATCTCAATCAATCGTCAGCTATAGAAAGATCGGGTTCCAAAGGCCGGATCCCTTGTGAATCAAGTCACGAAAAGTTCAAGAATCGGCAACAGGCCATGGGCCTATTTCTTAAACGCCGACACTTCTATTCTATGTCCAAGCGGGACAATGAGGTTGCCCCCGAGCGCGACAGTAGGGATGTTGTTTATTGATCTCTTCCATATTTCGGCCCTGCGTCCGAAAGAGCTAACTATGTCAAGAGAGCTAAAACTTCTGTTTTTTAAGTATTTCGCAATTGTTAACCTACGTGTTATATTGGTCAACAATTTTAAAATTGGTTCTTTTTTTAGGTACAAAGATACTCTCCCTATGCATATGCGAGCGTCCCTAGTTTATGAATATAGTTGTGCACGATGTGCATCTGCGTACGTCGGGATGACGTCTCGCAATCTTTATTCTAGGGTCGCAGAACATAAGGGCAGGACGGCAGCGGCGGCCATGACTCGTGAGACATTACCTATGAGTTGTCCGTGACCCTATTGTCGAAAGATACATGCTGTTTCGTGCACGTTACTTGAATGATGATGTCATTGTTAAGCCAGAATCGTTGCACGTCTTGTCACGTTTTGTGTTATTTGATCGCCCAGCTAACTGTTATTGTAGGAGGTACAAAATGTGCAAAAGGCTCTATCAGAGAACAATTATACAGCTGAATTTTCTTGAAAAGGATTTGTATTTTTATCTAATTTTTTTATTTTAATTTATGTATGCTTTATTTTTGTTAGCTTTATATAAAAAATTTTTGCATAAAAGCCGGTGGCTTATATGATCCTCTTCTTTGGTCCTCTCCTTAATTAAGCCCTAATTTTTAATATCACATATATATAGTTTTTTCACGTAACCCTTAAATTGAGTTCAGGGACTAATTTAACCTAATAACAATCCTCATTCATTTCATTCCTTTGGATTTTTTCAACTTTTTTTGCTTTTTCATCAGTACGAGTGTTGAACGCATTTGAAGCTGAAGGAATGGCCGCCTTTACTACATTTACTAAATTTTTCATCATCTGATATTTTCATTCTATTTACTGTGTCGTGTTGTTTGATACCGTTTCTGAACGCCTACACTTACCGAATATGTTTTTAACCAAGAATCCGGAAGAAAATAAATTAACCACATTTTCATTTAAATAGTTTCGTAAGCCATCTACATCAGTTTTATATCAACTGAATGATCACGCGTTCACGGAAGCGATTAAATGTTAAATAGCCAGATAAATGGCTGATGATATTCATACTTGCATACTATAGCTATAAGCGCGGTAGAGTAGGATGCTGATGTTTTATAGCGCACTATGACAGGTTTGACGGGCATTAGTCGAGATCGATAATATCTTAATTTGAGTCTCCCAAATCCCATCATTCCAAGTCTTGTCATCATTTTAAGAACAGACATTTAACAGAATTAGTTCCATTTCTAAATGTGATGAATCTTATTTTTTATCTCAAGTGAACACACTAATTTGAATTGAATTTCAAATTTTAATTCATGATCAAACCTGTTCTCGTTTTTATGCGATGCCTTACTAGGCTCCCACAAGGAATAAAATTTCAGGTCCAGGTAACATCCCCGCACGAGAAGCAATGTAAATAAGTGCTCGAAAAACCCCTATGTTTTTAATGAGCCATGCTTCAAACACACTGACAAACACATAAACTTTTCGATACAAACGCACATTTTTATAGTTCATATGCAAAGAATTATAAACGAGGCTATCTTTTCTCCCACTTATCATTCAACATCGATTATGCGGGTCATCTTTTCGCTTTTGAATTCTCATGTTTCCACTCTATATAAAAGATTCATTCTTCTTAGTGAAATGGTCTGTAGTAACCCTCTTCTCGTCCATTTCTACCATTTTATTGATATAATAGTTAAAGATTACTTATCCACTTTTCTACCAATGTCTCCATATAATCCCGTTATATTAATTTGCATTATTTCTCTGGGATTATATTCGACCAATAGCTTGTAAAAACTCAATAAAGCTACTAGTACTTTTTCTCATAATGTAATGAATGTATACTTTGTCTCAAACAAGTTTAACATGCAAATTCCTGCCATTTCTGGTAGCTAATTTAATACAAGAATTTAATTATATGCACTGCAGTTCTGGGTTGCTCGCACTCTCGCGCTCACAAACTCTTCATGCAATCGGTGGAGCGGGACTGTCCCTTGGTGGCCGTTCGCTGCCCCTCCTATGAAATGTTCAGCAAGGTGAGTACTAAGTATAGCAATTGTGAGATGGAATTATAATCAAACTGCATCACCACTTATCGGCCCAAACAGCCCGACCCTCATCACTCACAACAGCCATCTGTCTAGAACCATCTGTCTAGAATACTAATCTTGATACGGGGTGGCAATACATGAATGATATACGATGCAGGTATCGGCTACGGCATCGACCTTTAGGTCGGAGAACTCGATTTACCGCGAGTTACATCGCGGCGTGCGTACTCGTTAGCTTCTGCGTGAGGCATTCCTATATAAGGTTCCCAGCCCATTTATATACATATCGTACCTCCATTCATCGGATTTTTGTTCTCGTGACACATATGCTGAATAATATGTCGACTAATCGTCTGAGGCAAGCTCTCAGAGACACCGTGGACTAACAGCTAACTAGGTCTGCTTGTAAACACATGAGGGTTTATTTCTACAACCTACTCTCGGACAATATGTAGTACAAGTGCTACATTTCAGGGGGAATGTCGGGGCTGCCAACCTCCCTACGATTGCGTGGAATTAGGAATAAATTTTACGGTCCCTAAGAACCTTTCTGGCAACTCTACCTACTTTATGAACGATTCTTCTCTTGATTGTGGTAAGTTCGTGCATGATATTTTTCCTGCTAGCGATGGGTTCTCTGCTTGACTGTACTGAGTTCGAGCAAGATATAAATTTCTGCTAGCGAACAATTATCATTTCATTGCATATTAAGTTCATGCGTGATATTAATTTATTCCAACGAACGATGCTCGCTCGACTATATCTTGCATGGTATACATTCTCGCTTACGAGCGCTTTCATGCCTAATTTTGGCATGGTACTTATTTCTGCTTACAAACGACTCTCCATTCGACTGTAGTTTTTGCATGAAATTCATAAACGCTTAAGAAACGATTCTTCACTCGACTGTAGTAAGATATTGCATGGTATTCATTTCTACTAGCAAAAGAATCACCACGTGACTGTAGTGACGTATTGCTTGATATTTATTGCAGCTTTCACACTATTCTTCACTTGGCTGTAGTAAGTTCATGCAACGTAAATATTTCTACTTACGCACAATATCCAGACTTCTATGAGTTATTGCATTGTTATACTTTTGAACTATTCTCCACTTGGCTGTAGTAAGTTCATGCAAGGAATTCAAACCATTCTCCACAGAACTTTAGTCAGTTCTTGCACAGTTTTCATTTTTACTTGTACACGATTCTGCATTGATTGCAATTATCATATCAACGGCAATCGTTTGTCATCGCTATGTTGATTTTCCCTCACGAACGATCACTTCTCCACTTAGATATAGTGAATGAAGCCTTGCATGGTATTAGTTTCTACGTACCAACGACCCTTAACTTGAATGTATTAGGATCTTGATTAATATTCATTTATACTCGCAAACGCTTCACTTTACTGTACTTCTTTCGTTGAATTAATTTTTTTCTAACAAAAAATATTTCATCCTGGGAGTGTCATGTTCCTCATATATTTGCCTAGTGCATTTCCTTGTTAATTTTCATGAGAACAAGTATGCAACTAAATCACGTGCACGTTTCCTATTAATCATCGATTAACCTTACATAGATGAGTTTTCATGCTGCTTTATGCTGCGTCAACATTAATATACTCAACGGGTTATTTCGTTTTAAATTTAAGTATGGTTCTGACTATATTATGACTATAAATATAAAAATTAATTGAGCCCCTTTATGCATAAACATTTTGTTGTCATTGTTCCAGAACACGAGTACCAGGTTACCATCACCATGAGCAACATACCTAGATATGAATTTCAACTAGATTTTCTTACCATCAAGGGGACTATCGGCAAAATTGGTCCCGAATATCTCAAGTCAGTAGCTCCACCTAGTATAAAAAGTATGATATTGATAGCGATTATACGATATTAATTAAAATCAGCCATTGTCTAACAATCTAAGTGATAAGATTAAAACAATACTGGGTATTTATCTATTTACGGGTATGGATATCTTTTTGAAAAGTGTCGTAATCAAGTTTGAAGAAACATGTTGAGTACAAATATAATTCCGTCTCTACGTACATGATGCACTTATATGATGCACCAGTATTTATAAATTTCGACCTAAGTATAATTAATCTGGTTACTGGTTGATTTGTATTGAAACGGCAAAAAGCTATACCAAGTACTGCCACAAACTGTAGTATTGCAATATATAACATTTAATTTGTAATGTATGATCCATGCTGGTCTTAATTTACTTTTGATTACGAAGCATGAATAAACGGTCTAATAAACACGCAAACATGAAACACAAGTATTTTCTAGCAGCGCTGTCTCGACGGGAGAGTGGTGTTGCCAAAAACGATATATACTCTGGATCACGATTTCCTGTGTAAAAACAAGCACATTTTTATTGATATTTCTTTGTTAAGTGTTTTCATGTCGCACATGATGTCTACATAGTATAATTTTGTTTAACATGCAAATATGAACATATTTAGTGGATACTACATGTAATATACATATTTAGGAAATGAAAATTAGAGTGATGGACCTTCAGTTTTGAGTGAGAACTCGAGCACTGGGTGTGAAGTACACGAGGGCGGAACGTGGTAAGGATGAGTGTTCAATGTATTACCAAACAATTTTGTGCGATAAACCTTAAAACACCTAATGTGGGACGGACGGAGGAATGAGAGAGGAAGAAAAATTATGTCGGAATTGAATCTGAGTTAAGGAGATGAGATTAATGTCACGGGCTATGCGAGAAAAAACGAGGAGTTGCCTGCAGTGACTGCGGTTTTTTTCAGTGAGAGCAACTTTGACTTTGGCTTAGAGTACTGAATCAAGTTTCAAGAGTGTGTGGAGGCAGGATAGCGCGATATTGTCTAATCAGTTTGCCTAGTCTGACGGCAAGCTTTTTTAACAAAGGCATACAAAAGCTGGTTCCAAGATACGACAATTTCTGGGAATTTCGGCCTCGATATTATGGGAATTTTGTAGGAAAATAAAATATGTCCTTTCAAGTGAATAGTCCTAGATTAATTTTGGGACAAATTTACTTGCTGTAATTTTTGTCACAAAGGTAATTACTCTAAAAACAGGCCTCGCATATTTTTTTACTTATTAGTTACAAAACTTACCATTTATACGGTTTGTGTATATGTTTTTGTGTCACATAAAATCTTTACGGTCCCTAACAATATGTTTGAAACTTGAATCTTATTTGCAATAACCGATATATTATTTATGGATCGAGAAATCAGTCTCCAAGTAAATTGACTTCAATTCCATTTGAGCATGATATTTTTAGGTTGATAGACTGCATTGTTTTGTTTTCTAAAACTAAGAAGAATCTTATAATAACGCAATAAATTTGATATCTTAAAATTAAATTTTTAGATGCAGATTAATAAACTGTACTCTTTTTTATTGGAATATGTTTTTCTACGAAATACTTTTTTTTAAACTACATGGTTCTTTATCCACTTCACTACTGGAGAGGATATTTACTTAAACCCATCTTCGTATTATTATTACAGATCCCCTAATTGGTTCCCTGCCGGATCAACACGTCGATACCTGATACGGACCAAGAGCTTGGGTTATGTGCGCAGCATAGAGATCATTTTCAACTATAAAAGCAATAGCCGCCATAATTGGGTTTCAATAATCGCAGAAACGCTCGATAACCCCATTACGAGTACGCACGCTGTAGGGGATGCAGCTGGTCCCCTTAAACCGCAAAGTAAATACGTCAGCTCAGTTACCGTGACTCGACAACGTCTATTGCCGTGATCGAAAAAGAGGTGAGTAGAATTACGATGTTTCTCATCAGGTGAAGATGGATAATAATGAAGGAGTTTCGTAATTACGTCCAGTTCGAGGTTACTGCTCATTCGCATTTGAATCACTCTAATTAGCGCTCATTTATATTCCAGTCATATCATGATACCACTGCAGTCGAAAATCTAAATTTTAAGGTACCTTCCATTAGCCACTAAATGGAAATTCAAAATTATCAATGATGAGATGTTGAGTTATTCTGTATTATTCTGTACCCCTTGCTAAACTATGGCAGGAGCTTATTAAAAAATTGGTCTACTCAGGGCCAATTCAATTACATGATTATATACCAATAATTTTTCATTCCGATTTACCCTGTTAATTGCGCTAACCGGCATCAATCAATCCGAGAATAATTCATCTAAGATATTTCTTTGGAATATATAATTGATTGAGAAGATTGAAATATTTTCCATAGCAGGAATTCTTGTATTAATCAAAACAAAGAACAAGGCTATGAGGAATTTTACACGTTTCATTACACAGTTCTTGAACTGCAATGGATACCACAAGCGACGTAATCTTATATGTAATATATTCATATTAATATTGAGGTAATAAAAATAATACATTTCAATTCATTCTAATGGTATAAAAATAATCTCGAAATCCCGGAATTATCCAAGCACATTCATACCGGGTTTAGATTCATTGTCTTCAGAAGAGGCGTTGCTTCAACTATCAATACACTACGCATGAGTTACCATGAGTCAGTTGTCACGCGATCGCATGTAGACGCCTCAGTCAGTTATTTTGTAGGAGTCTCCTGAATAATTAATCTAACGGGTATGGATTCGTCGAATCTTGGTACTGAAATTGATACTTCTTGTTATTTGTTCGTCACTTATTTTTTCTCTGGTCCCGGTCACCGTTATGCTTCTTGATTGCCGGGGCAGTGGCAACGACTGCTTCCAGGAATATCGCCGCTTCGGACGTGGCGCAGTGCGCGAGAATGTCTGCGCAGGAAGATCGTTTTGGGGGTTTTCGTCTTCGATTCTAGTTCCATTAGGTTTAGTGAGGACCGTCTCACGTCGTTGTCATCCATGAATTCCGTTCTGATGCTGAAGTCACTGCTATTTGAGTTAGTTTTACTAACGTCGTGATGAAGTCACGGTTATGGAATTAAGAGGGCATCGAATGGGAGCCAAGAAGGGCAGTGGAAGAGTGAGCAAAATCTTAGACTTGGATGTGGATAAGTTTTTGCTAACCATTTACACAGGCCATAACGAATTTACGTATTTAATTAAGTTTGTTCGGCAATTCCATTTGTATACATGTCTCGCCACTTAAAGCCATCAATGTTAACTTGCTACTCTGCCTCCACAGAGAAGTACTAAATAGTGAAGGATCGAGTGGCTGCCAAGTGGCGACTACAGCCTCAACCGCACCAGGAACTGCAGCTCCAACAACTGCATAACACCTAGCATCTGTTACTATAAGACCAGCAGCAACAACAACACTTACAGTATCAGTATCAACACCAGCACCAGATACGTCCACCAGTATATATCACTTATTCGCTCGTTACAAATCCATTTGTAGAAAAAAAACAGAACTTGCGGTCAACACATGAAGCTATCTATTAAATACATATGCAAGAATAATACATCGATACTCTACAACATACGTTTGTATATAATCATGCACCAATGTAATGATCGAAGATAGGATGATATTTTGAATTAATTAAACCTCTTGTTTGGGAGATGACCTCTCTCTTGCAAAGAATGATAGACTCTAATTACACCGATTGTTATCTTTACGACGATCTATGATGAGGAATTACAATAAAAATTATCGGTCGCATGAGACTATTGCATAGAGCCTGATTCTAGGCCATCCAATTAACAATTCGCTTCCTCAATCTCATCCGGCAGAGAAATGTCGCTCATATTTTTCGGTTAGTTTAGTATGATAAGGATAATATATTTTAATTTCTCTTTAGTTAGGTAATTTTACGAAATATTCAAAAATATTGTTGGCACAAACTATTTTCAGATGTACCGCTTGTATTTTTCACTCGCTTTTACATATATCAATATATCACTCGCATTATATTTGCTTCCGTAATTTTTTTTATCCCCAGTAGCCTATGCCAAATTTAGAAATGCTGGAAGACGAAACCTTAATTCTAAGAACAAGTCTTTCAAAGGCTGAAAAAGGTACAAAAGTCCATATTAAAAATGGGCCGACAAAAATCAGGCCAAAAGCAAGCAAGAACTTGGCACAGTCTTCTCAGCTGAAAGAACTAGTCCTCTTTTAATTTAAAGCCAATCAATCAATTCTATAACTGATACGTCGATGAAACGTTTCTAATTCTCATGCATACTTCTCATGTCTACATTTTATTGGATTACCTAAACTTGCAACAAAAATCCACCAAATTAAGCGAGGTGAATGAATTTTATAATAGGTTTTTATTTCTCGATTGCACTGTTACTAAATCTGACAGCCGTTTTCAGACTACCTTTTTCGGAAAATCAACGTTCACATACCGGTCTAAGTAACAGCTTTTTCAGCTTCTGTTCATTTCATTTCAAATTAAATGGTATTCAAAAACTAATACATCGCGGCATTCGTTTTAGTTTAAAAGGATGGCTTCATAATGAGGAACTAAGTGGGAGACCTCCAGTCATTATCGATTATCTGATTCAAAAAGTGAACTTTAATGTGAAAGAGAACGGAAGATTTATGATTTCGTCCTTAGCTGAAAATTTCCCTGTTGACTCAAAAAGTGTTTTATAAGAAATTGTCTAAATCGGTTGTGTAATCAAACGGCAAGCTTCGATGACATATCAGAGTGGTCCACGATACGATAAATGCCTAAATGTTAATAGATATTATGTAGAAATGAGTTTTGCGGCAATAAAAAATGGCCTTTCAACTGAATCAATTTTTTTAATTTATTTCTTTTGTAAAACGTCTCTTACTTTAAATACACACCTTACATTAAAAACGTCCCTCAAGTTCTTTGAAATTTCTGTTGAGAATTTTCAGTCGGCAATAGGAATTCAGTGGTATTTTTTAAGTTTAGTTCAGCAGGACTGTGGTCACGAGAGATCAAATGATGATGAGGGTTATAGAGGTGAATTAAGACATCAGGAAGATGAAGGCGATGAGTGACTTGCTGATGTTGACTTAAGACAAGGTCACGGTCAGTTGTTTGTAACTCTAGCTCTCTGGGACGAGGTTGTTGTTGTTATAGTTCCTCGGTCTCATTTTTATAAGAGACCCCCCTCGCACAAGTCAGGGACGAGGTTGAGGTACTGGACGCCTACTGTTGTATATCTGTTAGTTATAAATTGTTTACCTACTTACCTACGAGTATAACCTACTTACTACGAGTATATACTTACCTACTTTGTTTACCTACTTACCTACGAGTATAATTTGTTTCCCTACTGTATTTTTTGTGTACCTATTATATATTTTGCATAACACGGCATAATATGTATTTAGCATGCTAATTTTAAAAAAAATTTTGCCAAAATGCAAACAAGGACCCAAAGGGAAAAGCGAACCGGAACGCAAAAAGCCTTCATTTTGTACGCTAGTTCGAAGTGTACGACAGATGACGGTATCACTGATATGAAAGTAGACCAACGAAAGATATCCTCAAGGCAAAGCTAACGTTCTCAATAAGTTCTTTATAGCAGGGTGTTCACAAATGAGGACTTGAACAGCATTCCAGTTATTGAGCGCCCAGTCGGCTCGAAATTAGCAGGTTTTGAAATACACAAAGAGGTGCCAAAGCACCTGGTCGCCCTAAATCCCAACAAGCCCTGTGGACCAGACGGCTTCCGCCCTAGATTGCTCAAAGGGTTAGCACTCGTCCAACTGACCGACTGGGAAGATGCTCAGGTAACACCATTGTTCAAAAGATATAACTCAGTACTCACGACAGTGAGTGACAAAGAGCGCATTTTCTCGTGCATAAATCAGTTTTCATTGCGATTAGTACAGTGCATTAGAGCTAGAGATGTCGTATCTTTGATACAGGCATGCCCGCTTCTTAAAATCGACGAAAACGTGAAGTCACGGACGGACGGACAGACGGACAGACAGACAGACAGACAGACAGACAGACGGGCATGGCGAGCACAATACCTATTATATATTTCGTATATACATAAATTTTTGCTGATCTAAATCGTAATTAACAGTCGCTCGATCGCGCTAAGAAAACTGAATATAAGAACGCAAACTCTGCGATGACATTATTATTATTATTATCATTGTTATTATTATTCACAGATCGATGTCAGTAGCAGCGATATGGACGGGCGGGTGATTTCCTGTAAGCCTGCTGATAACCCTCAGGGATTGGGACACTAAAACTTTTCAATGAGTCTGTATAAAAAATTCAATCCAGGCATCTATGAGCTCAATACGTAAAATCAACTACATTTTTGAAGAAGTTGAAAGAGGGAAGTAAAGTTTCAGAGAATAAAGTCATTCACAATTCCAGCCGCTCTGCATCAATGCATGAAGAACTCGGCTTTCATATACTTTTTGATACATACCGTAGTTAACTTCATCAATCCGAAGGATGTTCACGATAGAACACTTTTAGATGGTAATATAATATAAATAGGGCACCGTAATAATAGATGGTAATATAATATTGAAGGATAATAATATTATATAGGTAACATTTTATTGGACAATGATTTATTACAACCTATTTAAAAAGTTTGCCTTACGAACGTTGTTAGGATTACTTCTGATAGTTGAATTTTCCGAAATGGCTGTAAGTGACAAGTGCATCTTTTTTGACAAGTGCATCTAAATTTATGAAGATTAGGCAGGGGGGCAAGGCTCGATGTCGGGTGATTGATTACTGCAGGCATATAATCACGCGGTGGCGTTTTGACGTGTTCAATGGTGCAATCAAAACTTATTCATACCTCCATATGTATATTTGAATGAATTTGATAATTGGAATGACTTTTTCGGTGACAAGAAAAGGCATAATAAACTGTAAATAAGTAAGATACTAGAATGAATTACACAAATAAGGCATGTAACTCAATATAGAAGTTGAAGTTAATATGCAATCAGAAAAATCGAGAGACATTGTTCAATTAGAGATGCATTTATTGCCTTTTTGTGCCATACTGATACAATTTTCCCGGCATAAGGACGTATCATGTAGGACAACATGCAGGAGGTACAAGTAGCTTCTGTACACGTAACTTCCATTGAAATTTTTGACTCAAGGACTTAATTAATTTGCTTTCAAACTACATTCTACTCGCTGACCATATTTTCGTTGAATGCCCAATGTGCGGCGGGTTTAATAATTGAGGCTTGCGTGCAATATATAAGCATGCATGGACTGGAAGTGCATGGCATATTGAGCTCGGACTGAAGAGAGAGAGGTCCTATCAAGTCAACCTCTTCAAGCAATCTTCGGTCATTGATTCGATGTGGCAAATTCTCTTTTGGGGGTTTACGTGTTAGTTCATGATTAGCCAAGAAATAACACTGAATATGGGGTTCAGAAGTCTGTGATCTGTTTGAGGAGAAATAATTTTCATTTCTTACCGACATATTGATCAATCGCAAACAGCTTCGTGTGGCATATCATGGCCAGAAAACTTGTATGTTTCTTGTTGGTTCAAATCGTCATGACGACGAGTGCTACTGCGAACGCTTCCGAGGTCACACTCCCTGGCTACGTCGTTACTCGCAATCGAAGCACTAGCAACATTTATTGTCAATCCAACGAAACAGGTAAAGTCGTTCGAATTGAATTAATTTTTTAAGAATGATTAAAATGATATTTCTATACGTTACCCTAAGCATATTCAGTTGTGCGTGAGATGTCGTATTCCATGGAAATTCATTTTCAGTGCGAAGTCGATGAGTTACCAATTTAAAATATAAAATTAACTTAAAGACTACTGAAAATATAATTTATTACGACTTTATGCTGTTTTGAAATTATTATCAGTAAAATTAATTAATTAATTGTGTTATCGCGCTTAATGGTTACTTAATGCTCAATTTTTATGAAAAGATTCATCATATTACATCAAAATTAAAGCGCGTTTCCACCACAGGTTCAGATTAACAATAAATGATACGATGTGTTAAATAATTAAACTATATTTCTAGATTTTCTTAATTGTCTCCATAATTACTAAGTGTCGCTCGTAGCATTTTGCTACTCCATCTACGGAGAACTGGAAGACTTCTCACCGACCGCGCCGTGGTCACATCGTATCCCATTTACCCCTGCCCAGCTCGGCACCGAATTCTGGCTCATTTCCCGTCCCAACCAGCGGCCAACCATGGTACATCATCTTACTAATGCAACTTCACTATACTTCTGCCATAGTTCGACGGAAATTTATAAAGAAATTATTTGACAACTTCAGTGAAAATACGATTTTCAACTACTTGGTCCAGCAGAAACTGATTACGTTCCCCTGCAATTTGCTATTTAATGGACTTTTTTTACGGCAACGTTTTTATCATCTCTAATTGATGTTATGCTTATCAGATACTGGATCTGAACAACAAGACTGCACTCAACAATGCATCTATGAATCTTTACGGAAAAGTTTACATACTAGTGCACGGCTGGCACTTCGGCAGTTCTTCATCGGAAAACTGGACTGAGGTACAGCGTTAGCAACTTCATAGTAGCGAGTCGTTTCTTTCGCACTTTCAAATATCCTTTTCCGCCGTTCAGCAAAGTATTTTGACATTTTCGATTCAACATTAAGCACCATTTTCTGTCATTATATTTTATTCAGTAAGACCCTTTTTTTCATTTCATTCCCTTTTCTCCGTGCATTTGGGGATTTTTTTAGAGCGAACATTACTTGAAAAAAGGCTGACAGTCGTTGAAAAAAGACTGACCTGCTTCTCGATTGTAAACTTTCAGTAAAGTAGTAAATATAATTTGCGTAGAGATTAAAACTTTTGTACTTTGCACCTTCCGAGGGTCACTTATGTTCTTTCGAACTAAACCACAATTTTCAACCCATTTTCGACCAGGCATGTTCTGAAAAATACGATACTCAATGTCGCTTCAATTGTTGCGCAAACCAGCTTTGTTTGTCCCAAAAATACCTTTATACTTATAAGTAGATAGAAAAGGAAGCCCATAATCAGTTTGCATAAGCAGCTTAAATCAGAGGTTACCGATCACTAACTCACAATCCTATTTCGAATCTTGGCCATCAAAATTTGGTTGAGCACTGTCCCCCAATCAAAACCTTACCGAGGCTTTCCAATATTTTCTAATCACCGTCAGCAAATTTTTGGAAACTAATCGTTATTAATAAGCCAAGACTTGAGCGAGTGACACATTGGAAGACTTTATATAGTAGTAATATGTAACTGATTTAAATTTTTTAAATACTTCCCAGACCCTGGGTTCTCATCTAAATTGATCAACGTAAAACTACAGGGTACTTTGTACGTTTCATTACACAGTTCTTGAAACGCTGCAAAGCGCATATCGCAAGCAATGTAATCAATATGAATGTTCTTCATTTCGATGAAAGGTAACTCAAATAGGATTGATAGCTTTGAATTCGTTCTAATGGTTTATCTTGGTGATATGTAATAGTTTTGAGATAAGTAAATTGAACTACTGTTATTATGTTTTCCACGGGTGTAAAAACTATCAGCAGTAATCTGATTCTTTTCCGTAGCATTATCAGCAAAATTGAACAAATTTTTCTTATCAGGTTCTATGTCATTTGGGTCAGGTACATACAGTGGCAGTATTCTCAAAGAATTCGATTGCACATTTTTGTTGACGTCTCTAAGGAATTTTTTTTTTACATTAATTCTGGCGGACAAGCTGACTTGCTATCAAGGAAAGTATTGTTGAAATGAAGAAAATTCTCCATAGCAACTTCTGTAGCAATGTCGTTTTTCCGCAGTTCGATCTCCCAGTTTTAAGACACATCAAACTTAGAGCAGGAAATACAAAATGGTTCTTCTGTTAATTTTTATTATCGTCTTTCCACGTAGAGAGCATTTCCTAAAGTATTATTTCTGAAATCCTTTTCAATGTTTGTTCTAATATATTCACTTGAATAAAAAACTGATTTATTTTGGTGGAGAGATCGGATATTATAAACATCAATCAGCAGCTGATAAATATTTTCAGAATTGAACATCTGCTCTCTTTGGATATTTGTTGTTGCGTCTTAAATTTTTATCAAAAAATTCATTAAGCTTTTTTTCGTCACAGGCTGCCTCGAATGACAATAGCGCGTAAATGAACTACCCTTTATTAACTTTAATTTACTTCCGTCGTAAATCACTCTATATTTTGCAATATTTTATTATGTTCATCACACTTGACTAGATAAAATGACTTTTCTAAACCGAAGCGTAAATACATCAAGTAGAGTGAATTTAGAATATATTGTTTATCAAATAATTCATATGGTAAGCTCTCCTTTTCATTAAACATGGTTATAAATCCATTTGATGAATTCGTAAGTTTTCTTTAATATTGATCTTTTCCTAAAATCACAATAGAGTTCCCATCACTAGCGAACGCTTGTTCCAAGATTGATTCTTTCCTCAATTTTGCAAGTCATTCTGAGAACTCATATTGCTTTTTCTCTACTTTCGCTGTTTCATTCATGATGGCATTTGCCCTTATTTCAACATCATTAATCTTATTTTTATTTTTTACCTGAATTCCTTCTAATGATGACACTTTTTCGTCGAGATATTTTTAATTAGCCATATGTTTTCGCCTTTTTTATCTCATTTCAGTCATTTTCTAAGTTACTTTTATGCTAAGATTTTGCAATTCTGTTTTTACTTAAATAATATCCAATTCCAATTATAATTATTATCCAATTAGTTATTATTATTTGCTCCAATATCCAATTTCAAATTCTCGACTTTAACATCGAGCGATAACAGCAAAGTAATAAATTTCCCCTCACAATGGCTTTATTAATTTTTCTTCAATATCCATTTCAAAATTCTAGACTCTGTCATCGAAAACTGACTGCAAGCTGCTAATTTTCTAATCAAGTTGTTTAATTTTTGTTTCTTCAGAAGAATCGATCTTGGACTCTGTAGGAATATGTAGGATCAAATCAGAATTTTTGTTCGGTGTTCTTAAAAGCAGCATAGAGACTAAGAGCAAACCGTATTGTTCGATCTGACGCGATTAGAGCGGTTTGACGATCCCGTAGCAGATAGCGAACTTTGTGCCTACTTACCTTGGGGTTACGGAGAGATGTGCCCGTAGTTCAGCATCTGCAGAGGTATGTTCTAGTGGCGTGTACTTATATTTACTGCGTTTCCAAGTGTTGAATATTCTGTTTGTAAATCCCAAGAATTCATTTGTAGTTTAAGATAAGGTGCAATTATTTAAGTTATTAAACTTATGCTAGACTTTGTTTCTTGTAGGGAATCGACCTGAGAAGAGGCCAGTCCCAATTATTGCCGCTCCTGAGCTCTTAGCTAGTTCACCATTAAGTTAATAATAAAACTTTCATGTGGGTAAAGCTTTTTAATTAAACCTCGGCACGAAAGATTATCACAGACTCTAAAATTTTATATCCACAGGAGTAGACTCTAAAAATTTCAAACCTAAATCCGTATTAGCTAACTCAACTTGTAAGTCTGCTGTCAGCGCAGTGATAATTGAATTGAAGGTGGAATATTCATTTCGAATAGTTTCAATTGAAGATTTAGGAGACTCTACAGGAAATACTTCAATTGAACACTTTATTTCTTCCTCGCAATCTTACAAGTTGATGAAAGATTGGAATTATTTGCATAGATGCCAGCCATTTTAAAAAGAAAAATATGAAGCAATTTTATCACCAATTCTTATTAAGATCTAAAAGGATTGATTCAAATTTCTCATACTACAGTGGTTTTAAAATTTCTAAACATAAGTTTTACAAATTACATCACCCATTTTTTGTACGCTATTGGCAGGAAAAATACTGTTTCATTTGTTCAAGTCCCTTTTGAACTCGTTAGGATATGTCAAACCATAATTATCAAAGTAAAAACAAGCATTATTTCCCTTTTACCAACAAGTCCAATGCGTTCAAGTTCCCTATTCTACATCTAGATTCAAAATTCCTGGCTCCGCTTTCAAAGATGTCTTAGGGAGTATTTCTCTCATAAAAATATCTGTGACTCTAGGTACTTTTATTGTTCTCAAATAATATTCAAATCATGTTGTGTTAGTGGTTTGATAGGTTTTATTTTATTGGTGGATTCAAGTAGAGACTTCTCCTACAAGTTTTTTCTTTCGGTGAAAATTTTTTTTTTCGCTGGGATCGATCATAAACCAGATCGGTTTTTTGCTTCCATTGCTTCATAATCTCGTTTATGCTATGAGTTTATCATCAGAAGGCGAGTAGTCATAATGCAGCTAAGTATGACAGCAAGGTATACGGGACTATGCGCGGTGTGAAATCTACGCTCAGTCCTCAGATCGGCAAGTTTCTGCTCTCGAGTGTGTAGTCTTCGTAAGGTGGTATATTAGTCAATGAGTTAAGAAGAAACCCATCTGATAGAACTCATTACAATTAAAAGCTTGACACCAGCAAATGCGGGAGCAAATAGCCCATAAAAGCGAGGAAAAACGAACGGTGACGCAGAGTCGCCAGATAAAAGGGGAGCTAGAAAGACGACAAGAGAGGAAAACAGGGGCATAGCGCTTAACTAAGTTGATTTTAGATGACTTGGCTTTTGTTTGGGTAGCACTAAACGTTGCATCGAATCATCACTTCATACTCAAACAAGCGCTCAAACTGTAATCAGCGTCAATCGTGCTGAGGCCAATCGTTAAAGTTCACGACTGGAGGCCCAGTCGTTAAAGTTCAGAGTACCAAGACTGGCGCAGAGGGGCGCGGGTTTGATCCCAGCTCTGTGCGCCAGTTTCTGGTCAGAATCGGCAAAGAGGCCGGGCGGTTAAGCAAAGCAAAATTTGAAGCAGTGAGTTTCGAGTTCGAGACCGCGACAAGCTGTGGATGTTCTGCAATGTTAAGAATCGGCGACAGGTGTACGCCCTAATAAACGCTGAAACAGCTATTATTACTTATATTATAGATGTTTCGTCAAAGCTGCCTAGCGCCACTAGGGCGTGGAACAAATACAGAGTGGGACAGAACCGATTGAGCAGTTTTGAGGCGAAATAAAAGAGTAATGGAGGTACATGAAGAAGAAAGTTTATTTTCTTCGAGGTCCAACAAGAACCAACACCAGGGGCCACGGCTATAAACTAAAAAAAACAGCGTTGGAACACATCCAGGCGACAACATTTCTCCTCGCTTCGAGTCACCGACATGTGGACCAGTCTCCCTGAAAGCATCGTTGACGCTCCGTGTAAGAATATCTTCAAAAACAGACTAGACGAAGCTATGCAGGAGCATATGTTCAGTCTTAAAATGCCTAGCAAATTACGGAGCAGGCAATAAGTCCAGACGAAGCTATGCAGGAGCATATGTTCAGTCTTAAAATGCCTAGCAAATTACGGACCAGGCAATAAGTCCAGCAGCTATCTCAATCAATCGTCAGCTATGGAAAGATCGGGTTCCAAAGAGTGCAGGATCTGCCGGCAATAAAACCATGTTGACAATCTGATATGAGATGGTGAGCAGTCAAGTGATCGATAATCCTATCCCTCACAACAGATTCCATCAGTTTACAAACAACACTTGTCAGACTGACAGGGCGATAGTTGCCGGGGCTGCTTTTGTCACCTTTTGTGAACAAAGGTGTTACTTGAGCTTCTTTCCAGTCGGACGGCAAAGTTCCTTCGTTCAAGGTTTTTTGAAAGAATACTGTCAATGGGCCGGCCAGAACGGTTGCTAATTCTTTGAGCAATCTGGGATGGAAACCGTCTGGTCCACATGACTTGTTGGGATTTAGAGCTACCAGGCGCTTGAGAACCTCTTCTTCGTGTATTTCAAAGCATGTTAACTTCGAACCGACTAGACGCTCCTCAATATCTGGAATACTGTTCAAGTCCTCATCTGTGAACACACTGCTGAAGAACAGATTAAGAACGTTAGCCTTGCCCTCATCAGAGGAAATCTTTCGTTGGTCTACTTTCAAATCAGAAATATCGTCCTTTGACTTAAACTTCGAACCTGCGTACAAAAAGAAGGCTTTCAGATTCTTTTTCGCATTTTTAGCAATATTTTTTTCGAAGTTTTTCACTGCAGTGCGACAAACTTTTTAGCTTGATTTCGAGCTCTGGCATACAGGTTATAATCAGACTCGCTGCGAGTTCGTAAATAACGCTTGTAGGCTTCTTTCTTGGTCCTTAGCTGAGTCTTAACTGCACTGTTCATCCACTGGGACTTTTTGACTCCTCCAAGCGTAATCTTGGGTACACAAGCAAACGTTTCTTTGAGAAACGACCATGAATCAGCCACATTCATGTCCTTAATACAGTCCGAAATATTCGCCGCATTCACCGTTTCACGGAGAGTATCATAGTCGCCTTTCGCAAAGTTCAAACGTTCACGCTTCCGAAGCGTCTTTTCTGCACAACACTTAATATTGAAAAACAATGATTGGTGGTGGCTTTTGCCCAACGGAGCCTCGTGGCGAAGCTCATCTATCAGTCATTCTTCACTAGTAAACACAAGATCTAGAATATTAGGGGTCTGTTTACCACTAAAATGGGTTGGCTTGGTGATGTTCTGGATTAAAAATGAGTCTCGCACAGACTCCAAGAGCAAGGATGCTGGGTGATTCCCATCTCTTGGAGAAGATTCATCTGCCCAGTCTATTTCTGGATGGTTAAAGTCACCAACGATCAACGTATGCGACCTGCTGAATGACATGCTCGGTAAAAGGCTGTTTCGTACTTTATTGTTATCAGAGGAGCTGTTAGGTGATCTGTAAATTACCCCTATGAGAAGGCTATCTGTACCTTTTAGAGTAAGTTCGCACCACACTGATTCTGCAGATAACTGCAGATTCTGATGCTCTGCACTGATTCTGATGCTCTGCAGATAACTTAACTTGCTGGGCCCCAAATGAGGTTCTAACCCACAGAGCTACACCTCTACTGCACTGCTCTTCATTTAAGTTTTGAAAACAATCAAAACCTAGCAGCTGAAATTCAACAGGTACAATTTCCCCCCCGTGATTTTTAGGGAGTGTTTTTGTAATACAAATAATGTCTATACACTGGTTTGCGATCACAGCTAACAGTTCACTTTTCTTGTTCAAAACGGAATCCGAGTTCGTGTAAAAATATTTTAAAACTTTTTGTCCACTTTCACTTTGATGTATGCGGTTACTTCCTACATTATTTCCAGGCCTTGATCTACGGACATCATTCCTACTAATTACTTGTCCTCCATCTCCTCCGACTGTCCGTGAGCAGCCGGTGTTGTCTTGGCAGCTTGGAAGTGATTGACCTGATTTTCCGTGCCTTTCCGCCTGATTCTCTCCTGCCACTTCTTGCGAAAAACCGCCCTTTCCAAGGGGGTGGAATCTTTCTTTCCAAAAACTGACTTGTAATCAGCGGATTCTCCAAGCTTTCTCGCTGTTTTCAGCACGCTCCAGACCTGAGCAGAATCCTTTACAGTCACCAGCAAAGGTCTGAAGATGTTGCCAGCAGCATCCTTCGAGCGTAGCCTCTTGCAAGATATAACATCAATCGATGTGAAACATCAATCACGAAAAGTTCAAGAATCGGCAACAGGCCATGGGCCTATTTCTTCAACGCCGACACTTCTATTCTATTCAATAACATACCATTTGGAATGCTTATGTTTTATAAACAATATCAGGAAGACGGAGGCCGTTAGCTGCAACACACTGTTGGAGTCGTTGTCGGAGGAGGGAGTAACCGTGACAGTGAATTCCAAACGCTATGCTGCAATGTTGCACCTCAATTTCTTGCTGCCCAGGATGGAAAACATTGTTGAAAATGAAGCATTGGGAGACGTGCGGTTCCAGCAGGATGGAGCTACAGCTCACACAGCCCGAATGTTACTTAATGTTTTGAGACGCATGTTTCCCGGACGTATGGTGTCTCTGAGGGGTAATTTACAGAGGCCTGTGAGGTCACCTGATTTGAGCATTTGTGATTTCTTTCTTTGGGAACATCCAAAAGAAACGGTGTTCAGAAGTCGCCCTCACACCCTACCATAGCTAAGGGAACGGATTATTTCAGAGGTTATGGCCATACCTCGCCATATGTGTAAACGTGCTGTAGGAAACTTCCGAGAACGACTCCAACAGTGTTTTTCAGCTAACGGCCACCATCTTCCTGATAGTGTTTTCAAAACATATGTATTTTAAATGGTACCTATGTTATGCAAACCTCGAGGATAATAAACTTTCTTCTTTATGTACCTCCATTACTCTTTTATTTCGCCTCAAAACTGCTCAGTCGGTTCTGCCCCACCCTGTCTACTTTCCGTGACCTTGTTAAATTACGTTACTTTCAGCTAACAAGATAAGAGGGTGGGTTTCAAATCGTTAACTTTGGTTCCATGATTAATCTTCCTCGTCGACGATTGGCCGTTCGATTGGGGTCTGACACGATGCAAAAGTTGAATACTAACCTGATTATGTAACTTGTATAACCTGATTTGAGTGTGGTCACCTACGCTTATCTCAACGTAGTTTCTGTGGGCATGTCATTAGCGGCTGACGAGCGAGCTGATGAGTGCTGACAGCTCCAACGATGTGGTAGAAGTGAAATGGACCAAGGGCGCCAGAGGGTTCTATCCTCAGGCTGTTGCGAACGTCAGGGTTGTGGCTCGACAGCTCGCGTTCTTCATCAACAGCTTGCAGGTGAAACCTACATTCCCATTCACAGAATTGGTGCTTGTATACGGGGAAAATATTAGACGGTGATATCAGCGACTAATATTACTTGATAGGAATTTTTTGGTTAATTTCTCATTCAACGGTAAGTAGCAAGAAGCGGCGCTTGAAGTCATAAAGTGCTAAAGTTTCATACTCCGGACGCCAGTACCGCTCGTAGAGCTAAATCAGCCGTGTTGTGTATGTAAGTGTCGCTTCGTAAGTCCACGAAACAAATTCCACGACGCTCTAAGTCATTAATTCTCCGTCTTACCCAGCCATTCACCCACAGCCTCAGTTACATGAAAAGGGTTTGAAAACAAAATTAAACAACAATTTCAGCATTGTCTTTTCAAAAGTCTTCTCAAACTCACTATCTTTGTCAATTTCCCTATTTCTTTCACTCAGCGCAGACTTGACTCGACGGCTTTTAACGAACCAGTGTCAGGAAAAGATGAGAAAATACTTTGAAAGGGAATAATATTGGAATAATATAATATATCAATAATAATACTTTGGAAGGGAATAAAAAGATTGAACTCAAAAGCCGCCAATATATGAAAAATGTTCAAATCTTTAAAAATAAACACTGAAATACTGATTGTATGTTCGCTTGTGTACTAATTACCTTCCAAATTTAGATATTTTTCAAGCGTGTTGTGTATGTGTTCCTCGATCAGGTAGTCCAAAACATCTCTGGTCACAGCTTCCACCTGATAGGACACAGTCTGGGGGCGCACGTGTGTGGCATCGCCGGGACTTTTCTACAGCAGCGATATGGCATCACTATCGAAAGGTACGATGACATCTAATTTGAATTTAAAAAAAGTATGCAATGTTGAATACGGTAGGAACAGGAAACTCGTATTCACTAAAAATTAGTATTAAGTAAAAGTTACCTCCACAGCATAACTCTTTCTCGAAGTTTTTCCTCGTCGTGGCACAATTGAAATGATAACTAGAGTTTATTTTTCGTGCTAAAGTTTTTCTTTGAGTTTCTATTGCTGATTTTGTACGGCTTAACTTGCTTTTGTGAAGTCCAATTTTAATTGAAGAAGTGGTGTATTAATTTCCACGAATTAAAATAAAATCTATTCGGTTGTAATTTATGAACATTTTAAGTCAATTTATTAAAAAATATAACTCAGTACTCTCTGCAGCGAGTGACAGAGCGCATTTTCTCGTCGACGAAAACGTGAAGTCACGGACGGACAGACGGACGGACGGCCGGACGGACGGCCGGACGGACGGCCGGACGGACATGGCGAGCACAATAGTGCATTTTTCCATAAATGAGAAAATGCACTAAAAAATAAATTTAACAGAAATTTTAAAAATCCAGTGAAAATAATGTAGTTTTTTATTCAGGATCACGGGTCTTGACCCAGCACAACCGGGGTTCAAGACTGAAGAGAGTCTAACTCGACTTGACCAAAGTGACGCATCCTTCGTGGATGTCATCCACACCGACACGGATAACTACTATGGCATCCCCATAAGTGAGTTTGCCTTTGATTACTTCCATTTTAATTCTTAACAGCACGTATATTGTTAACTCAAATTTGTCGAACTGACGCTGGAGCTGGACTTCGAAATGTTTTCGTTTTATAAAAATAAAGAGAATTTCTATGCCGTCTTTCATGTTTTTAAATTTGTTGTTAAATTTCGATTTAAATAATCAAGTGATCTTAGTAATTTTTTCTTTTAATCGACCAACGTCAGCAATATTAATATTTCAAAATTCCAATTTAAAGTTTGGCAAAACTCCTCATTTACTTGATAATAAATAGTACGTATTTGAATTGTGTGTATTATACTTAGTATAATCCTAATAATTTGTCCCTTTGAAATCTCATATTCAAACTTTTAAATCATATCTATGTACCAGTCTAATTTGCCTAATCGAGACAAAACAATTAGGAAATCGCTAATGAGAAAAACTCTCTGAACTGTGGAACATGCATCAAAGATTGGTATCGATGAATGCATGCGTAATTTTTTACTATTACGCCCCAATTATTATTGCGCGTATTTATTATTACGCGTATTCATTATTATGCGTATTTATTATTACACGTATTCATTATTATGCGTATTTATTATTACGCGTATTCATTATTACGCGTATTTATTAATACAAGTATTCCTTATTGTGCTGTTGAGGTATAAGCTTGTATACCTCCCTACCATCCCCTACCATCCCCTGTATACCATCCCTACGTGTTATTTTACTTGGGATTCGTCAATTATTGTGAAATTGCTCAATGCCATTTTAGTTTAGACTTTACGGAAGTCGGAATGCGGAAGGTGTAAGTTGCTGCTAGATTATTGTGCGGTGTGAAGCCCGAAGCGGAGGTACGTAGTGTGTTAGGTCCTGATTTGTATTATTGAATTGCGATATGTGAAAATGATTTGAATCGATGTATATACTATATGTGTGTTCCATTATTTGATTTGTATATTCATTACTGTATTTACTAGTTAGAAGTCTAATTATTGTTCATTTTACTCTTTAGGAAAGCCTCAAACCAGAGACTCAAACCAGAGACTCAAACTCGAGACTTAATTAGTCATCTTCTCGTCAGTTGACCAGCACGTGAATGTGTATATTACAGTGGATTGTATATACTGAAACAGATTGTGCAATAAACTGATTTTAATTAAAGACTATCAGTGAAAATTACCCTATACGATCATGTAGGCCGAGTTGGTGTGTCGATGACCCCAACAGTGCGTATTTACCATAACCGTATAACGCGTATTTATTACCCTACTACTTGTATTCGAAACTTCGTACAGTGAAAATAAAATGTCCCTTGGAAACTACATGTACAAATTTCCGAATCCTTGCAAAAGTCTTATTTGCCCAATTGAGGAAAACTATAAGGAAATTTTGCTAATACGTAATAATTCTGGGTTTCGACGAAACATACCTCATAGGTTGGCATCAATGAATGTACGCCTAATTATTACCCATTTTTCAGACCTTGGTATGAAAGACCCAATTGGACATCTGGATTTCTACCCCAACGGAGGTGGACCGCAGCCTGGTTGTTTGGGAGGTGAGCTGTGTTCTCATCCTTTCTGTTCGCTGTCTTTTCTTCATCTCTGTCAAACCCCCAATGTTGATGATTGTTTGCTGAATTACTATGCAGCAGATTCTACTCGGTTTGCGCCTGATGTAAGCGCCTACTCATTCAAACGAAAGAAAATAAGACTATAACTAAAAATTAAATTCTCCATCGACAGAACGACCAGGGTGTTCGCACTCTCGCGCTCACGAACTATTCATTGAGTCGGTTAGGCAAGAGTGCTCCTTCGTGGCCGTACGCTGTTCCACAAAAGAAATGTTCTTCAAGGTATCGAGTATAGGGCCTGAATAATAGAATGAAAACCAACGATAACCGAATAACATGACGTTTAAATGGTCAAAACTTAAAGTGATAGGACGAGCTTTTTCTTGGCTCTCTGTTGCTTGCTCATCCCAGCGTATATTTCTCAGGCTGAATACTGCGAAAACTATTAATTAACTGTGAATCTGTGTCCGATTTTCAAGAAATATAGTTTCTTAATGATCGTTCATCGATAAGTTTAGTTATTGTGTTTTGTTTGTTTTCTGATTTTTTTTTTTGTGTGGCTGTCTTCAATTTCTTTTCTCACGATAAGGTCGTGATTGTTGCTGACTATGCCAAAATCTGTGCATATCACTACCGCAGTGAATGGAGCCTACATTTTGAACAATTTGTCGAGTTCAACTACGTTATTCTCTATTTGTCGAGTTCAACTTCGTTATTCTCTGGGAAACTGATATCGTCGTAATTTATTGTAGGTCGCGTTAAAATGTTGTCTATGCAAAAATAAGGCACTGCATAAGAGAGACTGAATAAATGAATTTATTTGCGTTCCATTCAACTAAAATTTTAATTCGACAATTTAAAAATTGAACCCACGTTTGAAATGACGTCTCAATAGGATTTTCTTCTTTCAAACATCATTTTATGCAAGGCACTCGTTAAACTATGGGTCACGGCTTTTTTGACTTGCAATCGATATTTGTGTGAAATGTTGATTAAGAAAATTCAAAATTTATCCCGAGCAACGCCAGGTTTACCCGCTAATACTTTGTAATTATCATGATTTACTTTATGTAATTATGAACCCTCAGGGTGAATGTTGGGGATGCAAAGCACCTCACGAGTGCTCAGATATGGGGCTCATGGCCGTGCCTACGGAAGTGCCTGTTAACTCAAAATTCTTGCTACTAACGCGCGGTTCTTCTCCGTACTGTGGTGAGTTCACACCGAGTAATTTGTCTTACACCGTCTTAAACATTGAAATTATTGCCAAATTTTTCATTGCATTTAAATCACAGGATACTGCTTCATTATTTGTTGTGCTGCCTTAATGAATCATTTCCCTACTCAATAGTCCAGTTTTATTGTTCATGTGAGCATTTCTCAATTCAATAATTTATTTCACTGTTAAATGCACTGCTTTGTGTAACATATGAAATATTACTCCTCAGCTGCCATGTTACTGCGCGTCTCATAAAGTATTCATTATCCAGACTACCACTATCTGGTCTCCATCACCCTGGGCAACATCAACGGCTGGGAAATCAAACTTCGTTCCCTTGCCATCATTGGCTCTTCTGGCACCTCCGACTACATAGGCCTCACAAGCGCGTGAGTAGCCTGAGGCAAAGTTTCAAACGACCTTCCGTGAACTTGTGCCAGATTTCCCACACCGAAATAGGCTTTTAAGCAATAACGGGTGTCGCCTTGGTCAATGTCAAATCTACATCCATTAAAGCGACAGAACTACGAGTATTTATCAAAATCCACCTACATCCAATTTTCCCTCTGGCCTCTGATCCAAACGCACTATCTTCGTACGAAAACTAGACTAAGTCATATGTATGGCGACTATGACAAAAATTGAAGATGAGACTTCAAGACAGAAAGAATTGATACAAAATCAAGATGTAATCAAAAACAAAGACTATAAACACTTTATTAAAATAATCATGACTGGCCTTACCTCTGCACTATGCATTCTCAACGACGGTTTCTCTATGCCCAACGCCTACATTACACCCTCTTAGTGCGAACAAGAGAAATATACACATATTTTTATGTGTTATAAATGATATAAATTCGAAGACCACTCCATTCGCATATGAACCGCTAGTACACAATACTACTCCGAGTGCGCATCAAACGACAAGGCCTAGACTTAATGAAGAAGTCATCATAAATAATCAAAAAACAACCCTAGACCAAGAAATACAGAAGACACAACAAACCGAAATACCCAAACCTGCAATAGCACAAAACTAACATTCCTCAAAGCAGCCTCACTCTCCCTAACACACATTGCCAGCCTCGCCAGAGGGAAAAAATTCGGCTACATCGTTTGAACCACTAAATGTCAATTAAAATATTCATATAATTTCCACCATCGTGACCGCCAAGATATTCAACTTTTTCGTGAAGCACGATAATGGCAAGACAGACTTTCCATCAGAGCCAAATTTACTGATGACGACGACATGAGACGGCTCTCGCTAAGCCTAGCTGAACTGCAGGCATATATGTAGACATCCCTCTACCGTCGTCAACCCTACCCTAGCTAGTACGAAGGCCCACGACGCAAGAAAGCGAGGAATAAGTGACAAAAAAACAAGGAGTAAGCTAATATAAGGCCTGGACTGAATGAATCCATTTTCGTTAGACCATAGTTAGAAGCGACAAAGACCCCAATTCAATTCCAGCAGTACCTCATAACACCTGGTACATTGACGAACTGCGAAAGAATGAACATGCAATGAAGATTTCGGTGAATGGCCTAAGGCTCCTCCAAAATAATTTACTATTCAAGTCGGAACAAATTAAAAATATGCAGGCCCACAATCATGCAATGTCATCTCTCACGACACCTCCTAACCGTGGACAACCCTCAACAATAAAAAAACATCAAAATTACAATCCTGGTTTAAACTTCCTTCCCCACAATGATCCGCAGTCATTAACGAAAATATTACTGACAACCCCAATCTACTCAAGATATTTACCTACAACGTTCATAACTGCAACAATGACAATACAATACACGGCGGTGCGACTATAGTAATTATATCGTCTAATTCCCTTCAAAATCTACGACAAATTTCATACAGACATGCGGCCCCTCGTGGCTGAATTTGTATGGGCCTTTAAAGAACTGGATGCCTCACTAATTCGACCGACTGACACTGCCACAAGATACTAACTGATGACGCAACTGCGACAAGTCGACTTGTAAGAAAGCGGCAGATGCATCCAAATTAAACTCACTTCAATAATATCCCCCTGTCCTTAGACCAAAGCAAAGATACCTTATGACAAAGATATAGGAAGCCACACCGCCAACATAATTATACATGAAATCACGAGTCAACATAGATGGTTACAAAGACAGGACATCATTAAAATCAAACACTAGACCCACGTCATCAAAAGCGTAAACACAGAAACAACAATAGCACAACGTATACTCACAAACAGTTTTTAAATGTATCAAACAACGCCCTCACAATGCGAAAAGGAACAGAACACACACTTACTTGTCTGTAACAAATGGTGCGAAACAGAAGACCACTCCATACACCTACGCACATCCACCACTCCCTCCTGCTCCAAATGCACCGCTGAAAGACCATACATACACCAATGCACTAACATCTACAAATAGTGTCTAATTTGCCACAACTTCCATCGTCTTCAGCTGCACACCATCCCTACAGCAAAGAAAAAATAATACCACAAACATCAAAAGCAAATGAAAATGACAGCCAATATACTAGAAGCCCATATTGCCAGCCTCTTCGCATGAGTGGTTCGGCAGCAAATCGTTAAACGCGAACTACGACATCGGCACAATTATTCCTGACAGAGACTCTACTAAAATATCCAACTTCTTTTATTACCAACCTAAGATCTAACTCCGGACACACGCTTCAACCTCCCAACTGAATTTTTACATTTAAGGCTATGGTCCTTTGTTCTACGGGTTAGAGGTGAAAGCTACATTTAGTGTAATTCCCTTACTAAATACAACCAGGGGCAGCATCATCCCTAATCAATACCTGCATTAAAAATATCGAAATGTGCTCGTATAGGTAGTATAGTGAATGAAACGGTTGTAAAACAAGTTTTTTTTAGATTTTTGGTATGTTTTAATGCGACCAATATAAATTTTAATGACCGTTTTGATCATCAAAAATAATATATCAAGGCATCACCAAATTAGCGATTAGTGGACGTGACAGAAAAGAAATATCTTCTATAACTCAACCGAAATAAAGTACTAAATATAAATCTTTCTCTCATCCAGCCTCTCAGAACAATTGCAGCAAGTTCATAATTCCAAATAAGAACAGGTCGTACATTGTATTCATTCGTTCGTAACAACACTAATGTCTTCATGCTCTTACTGTTACAGACCTGAATACTCCACGGCAGGATCTGTACATCGTTATGTGGTGCTTGCAAGAAGCTTAGGACAACTTCGTTTGGTCACCGTCTCCCTCACGTACCGCCGACTTTCTGCCTCTGATGTTTCCATGGGGTTACGGGAGTCCCGCCTGTTCCTCAGCAAAGTTTCAGTGCAGATGCTCGGCTCCGAGTCATTGTGAGTAAAACTATTCTTGTACAGATTTTTTATGAACATTAATTGGTCGTGTTACACCGAAAATTCATTTGAGCCGGTATAGAATAAATTGGCATGCAAATAAAAAAATGTGCAACATCGGTTTTCAGCCATTTTAGATTCTTTGAAATGTGTTTGAATACTTTTATAATGCAGTTGTTTTTGCAATGCGATAGACGATATGACTCTGAGAGAAAGACGGAGTACGGTAGACGATGGAGTTGTACTCCATCGTCTACCGTACAATTTTCTCTTCGTCAAAGATATGAATTTTTATGTAATGTTTCTCATTTATAAATTCGTTGTAAATTTGATAGCCAAGCAATGAAATGAACTTTGTACTCAATGGAATTTCCACCCATAAAAGTTACATTCAAAACTTGAAGAAACTGCTCGAAATTTAAGTAACTGAAAAGTAAAGTCCAGAACTGAAAAGGACATTCCAGAGAGATATAGAGCACCGGTAGGTTGAGAGGCCAGAGAGAGGAGAGTGGGAGGGATGAATATTGAGGGCTTATCGGTACCTCGTGTAAGTGAGCTGAAAAGAGTTATACGTGCGTGCTTAGCTCCTCTTTGAATTTTATTTTCTCTTGGCGACAAATGCAATGACAAAGTTGAGGCAACGGCGTTCGGCGAAAATCACATCTATCGTAAGAATATTTATGACGAATTTCAATACTTAGCTAGATGAGCTGCTCTTGCACAAAAGACTGTCAGTACTTTTTCTGATCGACATTTCATTCTATTATATCGACATTATTATAATATCGACATATTATAATATTGAAATTATAATTCTATTATCACAGAACCGAATTTTGTTTCAATGGTTCATCGGGCGAGAGGAACGTCCAGCATGTCACCTTGACAGCCGATGAAATATGTTCATCGACTACGGAAACAGTGTTGCCACCAGCAACAACAACAGGATTGGCTGCAACACCACTGCCACTAGTTGGAGCTGCCACAGCCCCGGTGACAACCTCCTCTTCAGTGCCACAAGCTGGAGCAGCCACAATAGGTGTAGCACCGACGGCAGGAGCAGTAGGTACAAAATCTTGAGTAAAAGAAATTGTAGACCTCCTAACAACAACAGAACTGGTGTTAGATCCACTGCATTTGTACAACCGCTATCACTAGCGACAAATGTAACAGACCTTGAAGCAACAACGTTAGTTCCCGAAGCCGCGACACCTACATCAGTACCATGGCAAAAAGCCTCAAATAAAATCTTACCTGCAGCCGCTACAGTGACATTCGTGCTACCAACACCAGCACCATAAGCTTCAGTAGATACTCCGGTAGCAGCAGCACCGACAGAGAAGTTCACAACATTTGCCGGTGCTATAAGGTCTTCATCAGATGAGATGATTGCACTTCAATCACAAGCACGAGCAGCAACTGCCCCTGCAGTAACAACAGTGATAGCATTAACAGTGGCACCGCCCTTAACATCACGGCCAAGAGTCTCAGATAGAACTCTACCTGCAGTATCGAACATGAGGTCCAATTTTTGTCAGCCCGAAATAGCAGGTAAATTAATTCAAATTGTTGGACTCGCTTTTCGTGAACAAAATAATCCTTCCAAAATATACCATGTAACTCGTTTAGACATAATTTGATCATACAACAAATCACCTGCAAAATACAGCACCAAATATGTTGTTGTGTGAAAAAATCAGTATCATTACTGATATATGATTATTCTCTTATTCTAATGCTTTTCAGTCAACAACTGTATGTTCTATGATTTCGCTCTATGAAAATATTTTACAATAATATTCATCTAAATTATAATTTTTAATTAATAGGGAAAAATAGTGAACATCGTCGTAATGTTAGAGGTGGAAAAATGCCCTGACCAGAATTTAATTACTGCAGTCAACACCCGAAGTATTGAATCAGTTCCATAAGTGATAGGGATCACTATTTCCATAGACTGATTATTATGTATATAATTAATGTTTCTTTCATGTCATTTGTCCAATTTGATGTCCCATATAAAATAATGTAAATAAATGTCTACTATATTTTGAATAAAGTAATTTTTTGTCACCGATGGGAGTTTGTTCCCTATCAAAATTTTTAGTTGGTGGCGAGCCTGAATTAGGAACCGCCTAGGACTCGGACCGAACGTAAATCAGCTTCTCTATGTCCGCTTTTTGGTCTACATTCCGGTCCCCGAATTTTGTTAGGGTTACGACATTTACGGAGTAAAGGAGGGGTTCCCTGTAACGTAGCCGTTGACGGGTTATATCCCTACAGCACCTGCTGAGCTCGACACCGCCTTTTTGCTCACTACCAAGACTGATCAAGTTAATACCTTGGTACAATACGTCACGCGACCTTCAGTATAATATTTACAATTCATAATTGTCAAATGATACAGCATTTGTGGGCCCATATATTCAATTAATTCCTTAGCAACTAAACCAGAACTTGTTTAAAGATTTCTATTTACTTTACTTGTAAAAAATACCTGCTTTAATACAATGTCATTAGTTATTTCTAATCACCTGTTCACTCGTCAGAAACTTAAACCGTCAGATATTGAAACGCTAAGAGTGCGCCTCTAAATCCTGGAGGCAAAGTTTACATCCTCGTACACAGCTACAAATTATTAGGCTAATCTTCCGATTGGCCGGAGGTATATTCAGCAAAGTCACTCAAGGTGTTCAAGAGTCAATAAGAGAAACGTAACAATGGATTTGCCCCTGAGTTAGTTTTTATCCCATTAATTTTTTCAAACTCAGATGTTCCTCAGAAGCTTTATTTTCGGTAGTTCTACTAAGGTCAATATATCAGCAATTTAAACACCAAATTGAACGTCATCAAGCTAAACTCAAGAACCTAACCGCATTACATATGAAACAACCAATTCTTTAATATGGAGTTTATGAATATCACAAATTTAAATCAGCCCGTTGGTTCCAAATCTACCAGGTTCATTCAAGATGCTGGTTCTACGACGTTCAATTGACCCTCCATGGCATGTGATGAGGTTAAATTATTTTCGTGTTCTGAGTAATGTCCCTCTCTTTTAGCACTACCTACTACGTTTGCGCCACTAGGAACTAGAAGTTTTTTTCAATTGTCTGTCTCTATTCTTGCCCCTCTATTGTATATTGGCTGCACCATCTTTGAATATCTCTTCTCCGATTCTTCCCTTCTCTCCTCTCCTGCCCCTTCTGTGGGGGCAAGAGAAGAAAGGTTCCTAACATCGTTCCACAGGGAACCCAAGCTTCCACGCAAAGTCGCGTACCATCTATAACATTCCAATACCCGCCCACATTTTCTTATTCATCGGCACCTAATAATCCGCTTGCGACCCTTGGCTTACAGAATTTAACTCGTTGGCGCAGTCCATGGAGAAAGCTGACATTTTCAATACACGGTAAAACGCGGTTTAAGATGTAATTGATCCATCATCCCCAAATTTTGGCAAAACTGGAGGAGTGAGCCGGCCTAGACGTGATGTATCTGAAGTTGGTGAAAGCCTTCTACAAAGTTGACCAAAGACTTGACCTTAGTTGGTTTGGCGTTCCCGAAAGTAATGCTTTGTTCGGAAATAATGCTTCGTCCCGAAAATAATGCTTCATCCCGAAAGTAATGCTCGTGCTTCGTCGTTGTGATTATAACGGCATGTAAGAAGCTGCGATCGAAAGATGCTACCACCTGTAGTCCGCTGCTGGTGACTGTGCAGGATACAGCCCTCAGACATGTGCTTAAGACTGCAAGCAAACTAAGTGCATTCCCAGAGTTTAATTCAGTCTTTATTAAGAAGGATTCTACCTCTTTATAGAGAGCGGATTTTCGCAAGAAATGGCAGGAGAGAATCAGGCGGAAAAGCACGGAAGCTCAGGTCAACCACTCAAGACAAAACTGGCAGCACACGGTCGGTCAGCGGAGCTGGAAGACAAGTAAGAAGTCATGTCCATCGATCCAGGCCTGTAAATAATGTAAGAAGTAACCGCATGCATCAAGGTGAAAGTGCACAAAACGTTTATAAATGTTTTTACGCTAACTCTGATTCCATTTTGATAAAAAAGTGAACTGTTAACTGTGATCGCTAACGAGTGCATAGACATTATTTGCATTACAGAACACTCTCGAAAAATCACAGGGGGCAAATTGTACCTATTGAATTTAAGTTGCCAGGTTTTGATTGGTTTCATAACTTAAATGAAGAGCAGTGCAGTAGAGGTGTAGCTTTGTGGGTTAGAACCTCTTATGGGGCCCGGCAAATCAAGTTATCTGCAGAGCATCAACCAGCTAGAGAATCGGTGTGGTGCGAACTTTCTCGCAATGGCAAGGATAGCCTTCTTAAGTGTCGGATAGCCTTCTCAGGTATAAGAAACTCATCTCTCAGGTCACCTAACCAAACGCGAACTGTTAGGTTAGGTGTCATTTATACATCACCAAACAGTTCCTCTGATAGCGATAAAGTACTATACAGTCTTTTACCGAGCATGACTTTCCATAGGTCACACACGTTGATTGTTGGTGAATTTAGTCATCCAGAACTAGACTGGATAGAAGGATCCTCTCCAAGGGATGGGAATTTCCTAGCATCCTTGTTCATGGAGTCTGTGAGAGACTCCTTCCTAGTCCAGCACGTTACCAAGCCAACCCTTAAAGGAGTAAACAGACTCCCAATATTCTAGACCGGGTGTTTACTATTGATGAACCAATGTTAGATGAGCTTCATCACGCGGCTCCATTGGGTAAAAGCCATTACCAATCATTGTTTTTCAGTATTAAGTGTTGTACAGAAAAGACGCCTCGGAAGCGTGAGCGTTTGAATTTTGCGAAAGGCGACTATGATAAACTCCGTAGAGCAGTGAATGCAGTGAATAATTCGAAACTGTATTAAGGAAATGAATATGGCTGAGTCATGGTCATTTCTCAAGGGCACGCCAAGGTCATGCATATTCCGCTTATATGTATCATATACAATAATAAAAGAATGCCATTACCAAAAAAGTATGCTAACAATGCAGCCGTGCAAACTTAATCCCTTGGGATAAAATTTAGATTTTTTAACACACAGTTATTATTGAAAAAAATTATTCCATTCTTCTTGTAGCAGGTAAAATTTTAGACTCGATGGACTTCGTCCACTATTGATTGAACTCAAACATATCTTGAAATGAATGGCGTGATCACAGTGCCTGTGCAGCACCACTGAAGGTGACCGGATCAGTGAATATATATAGTATTTGGTGAGTGTAATGGGCCTAGTGAGTCCTTTATGCTTAAATAAAAGCGGTTGTGCTTAACCGCGTACGGTTGAACCACATTACACTTTATATTAATTTGATTCTTAATTGATTGGCTCGCCAAATGTCAAAGCCTTCATAAACTTCGCGGTAATCGAAAATTAGCTTCACAATCCAACCATATCTCTAAAAATTATTGCTGGGAACCGAATATTATTGAAGTCATCAACAGAGAAAAAATATTGCCATTCTGCTTTACGATAATCATTCAGGTTATGATGATCTTAACGGATTCTGTGCAACTGATTCACCAAATGCTCGGAATTACAAAAGTAAACACAACACTAAACATGAGACAGAACATATCCGTTTGAGAGAACGTGATGAGGAGAAATGTCGCGCATATTTCGTGGTTTGTTTAGTATGATAAGAATAGTATGTAGCAATTTCATTTTAGATATGAAATATTTGAATTTCATTTTAGTTACGTAATTTACGAAATATTCAATAATATTGTTGACACAAACTATTTTTAGATGTGCCACCTACATTTTTGGAGAATATATCACTCGCACTATATTTGCTTCTGTCGATTTTTTATCCTTTATAGCCCATTTGTAATTTCTTTTACATCAGTATTTATCTTTTATTTATGGTTGGATAATTGATAAAAATGAGATTTAAGATGATATTTAAACAGTTTGTTCAAGAAATTTCTTCGATAAATATCCAGATATTTAAAAAAAAAAACACCAATACCTAGAACGAATTTGGTATTATACAGAGCTGCATGTAATGGAAAATTTTACAATCATGTAAAATTTATAACATATATTGTTAAAAATGAATAAAATAAAATGGTGCGTTTAGTACATTTTATTTCAAATTGATCATATCTGTACAATTGCTTTGTGCCGTGCAGAAGTCCTTCTCAGCTCGTAACTAAAACATGAATGAATGAGATCCTGAATTTATAAAAAACCTAAATTGCTGAACGGAAAAGTCTAAATGAAAATGGAATAATAATTGTTGCCCAGACTTGTGAATAAATTTATAATATTCCCTAACAACGCTGCTAACAGCCTGTATCCGTATTTCTGCTACAGGCTGCTATTTATTTGTAGCCGTATTTATGCTACAGGCTGCTATACAGGTCAGGCACTGCTATTTCGCAGTGCCCGACCATAGAGTCTAGACGTTATTGAATGTGAACATCGGCATAATATAGGATGCGCCTCTGGTTACTTCTTGTATTGTCTCGAAAAACAGTCATGATCGGCAAAGCCGTTATGTTGAAGTTGGTCGTACAAAAAATGCAGTCGTGGTCGTTACTTGTAGATTATATTATATCGATGTTCTTATTCAGGAGTCCTAAGTGTATCAATGCTCGAATTTTCTCGCGACCGTTAATGTTCTAAAAAAAGATTAAATCATCGTCCCCGGCCATCACCGTCACGACGTCTGCAATATTTCACAGCGTGACGGTGGCCCGGCTAGCCCGGTCCCAAGAACCCTATTGGCATTGTATAGGTTTGACACGCAGGTGTTCTCTGAACGAATCTGCCGCGAGGTCACGAGCGGGCAGAGCGGTTCGTGGCTGGCCATTTTGGTCGTTTGCCTCCGTGGATGAGGTGAGAAGGTGATTGCTGTCCGGTTTGCGATTGCCGGTCAGGCTCGGCTTGTGTGTAGGAGTCTTACATAGACGCTGTTAATATTGCCGGTTCAGAATTTATATGAAGTTAATTGGACTGTGAAGTGGGGTTTTGTTTCCTATTTTGCCTGGGAGATTTAATGGGATATTCTGCTTCCCAGGTGGGAGGGACCTTTTCTGATGTGGCGTCAGCTTCTGGGATACGACTGTGCTCCTCTCAGACGATTGTTCAAGGGTGTGAACCATGAACGTGCACCGTTGGAAGAATCCAACCGCCTCCAGTGTTTACCTGACGTGGGAACCGACTTGACCAGTCTGCCTCTTGGTTTGCCGTGCGCTCTGCATAGCCGAGCGGCGTTGGGCGTCTACCGTCGTACCCTATTGGAGCGCCTAATGACGAGATTAACTAGAATCATGAAGTTCCTCGTGGGGGCGTGATCACCCTAGGCTTGCCTGGATCGAGACATCGTGTTCCAGGCCCGGTTTCTGTGCCGCTTGGGGTCGTACGCCAATGTATGAGGGCTTCCCCTTGAAGATATACGCGGCTCTCGTGAAGTTGGTGCGTCTCGTGTTCCGTTTTGGAAAAGGTCATCAGTTTTTTTAAAATTGTCGCGGGTCGAATATCTGAATAAATATGTTTTTAGCTTCAAGTAGCCAATGAAGTAGGTAGCTAGTATTGATATTTGTGTCTAGGTTTCTTGTCGCGATTGAATAAAAATTCGGGTTGAATTTTATTCTTGCGCCCTTAGTAGGTTTTATTGCATGCGTCCTCCCTCGTACCAGTAGCGTCTCCTGCCCGGGGACATTGAGCGTTTAGGCAGCTCTGTCGTAATTCCCGTAACCCGCTCTCCCGTAACAGCATGAACTACGCCTCCTTGTATACTTAGACGCTATGCCCTCTTCGTAGACACGACCCTCGACATTCCTTCGGCACTGTTCGAAGTGAACAAACTCACCCTCGCTTTATTGAGGAGCTCTCCCGTTCTAATCACTCTTCAGCGCTAGATCCCACATTTCCATCCTTCAATACGTCTAACTTCCAATTTAATTTTTGACTCGAGGAGTTATTAATTTGCTCTCAAACTACGTTGTACGCACTGATCAAATTTCCCTCTCAGCGTAAATTAGCTCAGGCATTAATATTCTCCCAAGACATTACAAAATGGGAAAGTAAAAGTTCAATGAGTGCAGGTGTGAACGACAGGAAACTGTCATTCCCAAATTTACCTCTGAATATTCACGTGTAAAATTTTTAAATGTATTATTTTCTGGATCATTTTATCGTTCACTAAAATGTAAGAGACCACACGCGTCAAGTAGTCGTGTCAAACACACGACAGTTGAACCTGTAGGCTGCTTGCCGTCAAGTAGCTAGCCAAGATACGCAGTCGGTTTGATTTGTTTACTGGTTAGAGTTGTTAGCTGACCGTGATCCTGAGCAGTCAGACGTGTGCTACGAAGGAGGACTAGCTGGTAGCTGATTGCAGTGATTTTTGACAGCCTACGTTTGCAGCCCCTTTTGTCGTGCTGACTACAGCCGGTGTCTTCTACTGTCGCCTCGCTATTTGAATTTGTCCTTCCCCGATTTACGTGATTTTATGCTGTGCTATGTAAACAGTGTACGTCTCGTATTTTAACATTTCTAGAGTGATTTTTACCAGAATATGGACAAAATAAACTATTAAACTTTGTGGAATTAAGATATTAACAAAAAGTGAGTTTAATAAACTTTTTCTTTAAAACGTGCTCTTTATGAATTCAATTCATTGCCACTGAAGCGGTATTCAACTTACTTACTGATGACTTACACTGGGCAGGGTGGCCCAGTGGTTACAGTTCAGTAACAAGGTTGTAGCAGAAAGGTGCGGGTTCGATCCCAGCTCTGTGTGCCAGTTTCTGGTCAGAATCAGCATGGAGGCCGAGCGGTTGAGCAGAGCAAAATTGTAGCAGTGAGTTCGAGATCGCAAAATGTTGTGAATGTTCTGCGATGTTGAGAACCGGCGACAGGCCTACGGCCCACTAAACGCTGAAACCGCTATCTATCTATGATAAGGAGAGTGATTTATGGCATTTCAGGTTAAATAAATGAACACAGTTGCCCGGAATTAATTCATATATTGTTCTGGCTGAGCTGCGAGCGTCCGCCCCTGACAGTGATGAATTATTGTCCCTAATTATGTTCAGTTAGCTTGCAACAGCTGTGGCCGGTGACAAAGGTATTGGAAAATCTTTTATCAAATTGCATGCACTTCGAGAAAAATCCTGCACGTATGAGAGCCATGCCTCTCTCTGTTTATCCAAATATATTTAAACTTCGAGTCATTCTGAAGTCCTACCAGCATGAAAGCCTCGTATATTTTCCCATTTCAGAGCAGAGGAGTTGTTCTTAAGATTTAATATTTAAAAAAAAATCTTGGTTCTGGAGCACTTAAATGGCCTAAACAAGGTTGTAGGCATTTTAAGGGGACCGGGCTGCCCCCGGAGAAACTTCTACAGTTATTATCTGATCATCATGAAACTTCACATACATACTTAAAATGTAAAAAGAAAAACATTTGGCTCGTATGAATTTTTCGAAAAAATTGATAGAAAACGTGAAAAGGCCTAAAAACTGCCCTTCTTTGGGAAGCTGTCACGAAATCATTTTTCGACGTAGAGGGATGATTCTGGCACCGTTGGATGCGTCAAAAAGTAAGCTTTAAGATGAGCCCAAAAAGTGGAAAACGCCAAAATTGAAAATTTTAGCCAGGTCGGTCCCCTTAAAGAGCTCAGTCTTTCTATCCAAAGTCTCTGAGGTAGTTTCAGGCCATATGGATTGGATGGACATATAGGGACCAGTTTCTGCTTGACTGCTCTCGTGGGACCATTTTTCTTACATAACACTCGTGCATTTTTCGCGTTTTTCATGCTTTAATTTTACAGACGCATTGTTTCTTTCGGCTTTGAATTCAAACTCCTATAACTGCTTACTCTGCGCGCAGAAATAGGTACATATTTAAATATTTTTAGAGAGCTACGAAAAATTTAGTAACAGACGAGTGATCATACTTGTTTCGGAATAAATCGTTTAATACCATCCTTGCATACCATCCTGCTCATACTTTTTAATTTAATGTGAGAGGCTTAATATTTCCTATTTCGTTATTTTTTTAATGCTAGCGCGGCTTGGCTCGTTACATAACTTGTCTGCAGTTACCGAGTAGGCGTTGACGTTGCCGTGATCTGATTCTTTGAGGCAAAATTGTGTCCTGTTGAAACCAAATTGCGCATCATTTGAAAAAGAATTTAACTCAATAAAAAGTATAAAATAATAAATGTGATGTGGACTTGCATATAAAAGTCATTTCTACTAAACTATTACGACACATAAAGAACAACATGAAATAATAAGAGGGGAACGAAGTAGTCAAATCCACTAATCGTTCTTAAAAAATGCGGATTATTAGCAATTGAAAGTTGACTCTATTTATATGCACAATACAAAGTTAACTATTTTTACTCACAGCGTCTCCGAGCCGAGCATCTCCACCGTAATCGTGCTGATGGTGAGAGGAGGCGTAGGAATACCTATAAATTCTGCTAAGTGATCCATATTGACGAAATGGATGCTTACGGCGCCCACCGGCCCTGCGTAGGGGGAAAATCCCACGTAGCGATGGACTGATCCTTTACTAAACTCCCGGGGTTCAGTGCTGCGGCTGAAAAATACGCAGAAATGATAGATCTGCTCCTTTAACGAGCGTCGGACAATGGAAGAAAAAATCTTGATGATGAAAATAAGGTATCTATTGAAGTGTAAGAACGTGCATATAGAATAGTTTTCATTGGTTTCGCGCGTATCAATTTTATCAAAGACAATCCAAATTTAGTAAGAATTATACCGTAGTCTTATTCGTGTGATTCTCGTATATTTTATACTTGTTTTGTTTCCAATGGATCTTCAAAATAGAAGATGTTTGTTCGCAATTGGCCTACACATGTGAGTTTCTCGATGCTCTGCTCCGTGTTCATAAAGAAGCGTATTGAGATCTCATTTACATCAAAGAAACACGGAAAAATTGTTTCGGATTTGCGTATTAGATTGAATTTAGGTTTTAGGTTCCGTCATTTTTGGCCTGCAAGATTTGGAAAAGTATGACATACATGGCCCGCATTCATTCTTCCTGGCAACGACCCAGGGAAATTTTCTAATATTTTCCATACTTGACTCAATTTCATGGCATTTCCTTAATGCACTGGTACACTAAGAGTATTAGGAAAGAAAATTAGAACTATGTGAACACTGTGAAAAGAAAGAATTATTGTTTCGTAATGACAATATTTAAACTCATTTGACTTTGAAATGCACGCAATAAAACCATTATAACATTCAAAGGTAATACTTTAGATCAAGTGCATCCAAAAAAAGGGTATTTTTTTAATTATATGTTTTTTGAGGTGTAGATTAAGGATCTGAAATCCGTTTTTGGCGGTCGGCATCGGAAATTTTTAATGGAACCTGTTCCTAACTGGACCTAACCTGCGAGGTTTCGTTGATTGGCTAGGTTTTTCCGGCCGCCGGACGGACTCCAAACATAGAAAAAAACTATTGGCTAGGTTTTTCCGGCCGCCGGACGGACTCCAAACGTAGAAAAAACATAGCCGATCAACGAAAACCTCGCAGGTTAGGTCCAGTTAGGAACAGGTTCCATTAAAAATTTCCGATGCCGACCGCCAAAAACAGATTTCAGATTCTTAATCTACACCCCAAAAAACATGATTAAAAAAACACCCTTTTTTGGATGTACTTAATCTAAAGTAATACGCATTCAAACGGATGTGATTGATTGAACTACGCACCGGTGCCTGGCAATTGGCTTTTCGATTTCAATGCCAAGTTCGATTGACTGCAGTCGGTACCACGAGCCATAATCGTCGCCTGCCGGGCTGTCGCTGCTCACTGTGATGGTAGTGCGGTAATGGTATCCTGGAAAGTGAATAATCAATGGCACTCACAGAAGCATAGCAAAGACAGAGCACACTGCCAAATAGAGACAAAAACACTCATCACTGCACAATGAAATATTATATTATAGACCAGCAATACTTGCCTGACAAAATAACCCTGACAAAAAATCGCAAAACGCCTGGGCTACTGTTAGGAGACGCTACATCCCTTTTAGAGTTATTTCAAGTCTATTTGGCCAATTGATTGAAATCAGAGACTGGAAATGGGGCGCATGCCGAAGGCCAGCCTTGCCCAACTTCGCACTCGGTGCATATTACTTTACGTGGGTAAGAACACTAGAGGTCATAGCTCCCTATGAAGTCATGGGCTTGAAACCATAGCGCGGGATATACACTGCAACTACTTAAGCATAGTAAAGGTTTGCATGGCTATACTGCATCTGGCCAAACTTCTTCTGGCCTAACCTACACACGTAAAACCATTTCTTCACCATAAAAAAACTTGAGCTGACATAACCTAACTTCATCGGCTGCAGAAAGTTAGAGAAACTGTTTAAGAGCCGTTTATTGGTTGCACGAAAGTTGTGAGTCAGAGCTGCGTGATTAATTAGGCCAGAAGAGGCTAGACCGGAGTGTGTGCAGCCGGATGCAGAATTTCATACTCATGAGAGAGCATGCTTAAGCACTGGCTGAAGACTGCGGAACTACTATCATTAAGCAGTGTGAAACTGGTCTGGATTACGGTGCTGCAGTGTACTTTGCAGCTTTCATTTCTGCGGCTGAGTAAAGTTATTGTATACTGAGGCAGGAAGTAGACTCCAGGGTCTTATTCATTGAGAGCATGCCGGAGGTCAGCTGGGCCTAAGTTCAAACTTAGTTCATATTCCTTTCCGTTGGTAAGCACGCTAGAGGGCGTAGTAGTCTACGAAGTCAATTGTTCGAGCCCCAGTTCAAACAGGTCATACTGCATCTGGCCTTACCTCTTCTGGCCTGACCTACACCCGTTGCAACATTTCTCCATCAAAAACCAACCTCAGCGGACCTAACCTAACCTTATTGGCTGCAGGAAGTTAGAGAGAAGGAACAAGTGAGCGGGTAGAGCCAGACATTGGCTGCAAAAAAGTTGGGAATTGCTTCAGCGTGAAAAGATTATACCAGATAGAGGTTCGGTCAGAGTTGATGAGGTCTGATGCGGAACAGTCTGCTTATTAGCAACAGAAGTATTTAAGTATCAGCTGAAGATCTACGGCGCTATTATCTTTAAGCTGTGTGTCTCTGGGCAGGATTATGGAGTTCCAGCGTAGTCTGTGGCTTCTAGCTCTGTGGCTGAATAAAATTGTACGCTGAGGCTAGGCATTGGTTTCAGGGGTTATTTATTTATGACTTAAATTTGTGGCCCACGGCTTCGCCACCAATTCCTTTCCTCTTTGATCTTTAATCAACTGTGTTAGTGAGTGAATTACTTGCTCAGATACGTCATTTATCAAGAGGGCGCTGAAGTAGGTCACAAATTTAGGTCTTAAATAAGGTGGCGTAGCCGTGGCTACAAATTCAACTCATAAATAAACCCTGAAGCCAACGCCTAACCTCAGCGCACATTAACTTTATTCAGCCACAGAGCTAGAAGCCGCAGACTACGCTGGTACACAGTAATCCAGACCAGCGACACACAGCTTAAGGTAATATAGCCGTATATCTTCAGGCGGTACTAAAGCAAGATCGCTCATAATCAGGCGATTCAGCATCCGGCCTCACCTAGTCCGGCTTAATCTCTTCTGACCTAGCCAATTCATGCTGTCCAGACTCAACTTTTTCGCAGCCAATGTCTGGCTCTACTTGTTTAATTGAACCGCCTCTCTAACTTTATAGAGACAAGAAGGTCAAGTTAAAGCATCTCAATTTGGGGGAAATAAAGACGCTTTTCTACCGTCTAAGTATAAAAGCCTGTATAAATAACAGATCGTTACAACTTACACAAATATTTATTTATAAATCAATTCAGCTATTAAACCAAGTAATTTGTACGGGGTGACAGTTCCAACACCTAAGTTCTCACTCTATACGAGGTTCTGGTGGAATGAATAAAAAATGCTACAAGTTGGAATGAAGTTAACGAGCTATTGTGTTCATTGTGGTGACGTTCATGTATAAACAAATCTTATTTTTACAATTAAATCTAATACTAAATTTCTAAATACGTTTATTATATTAATTCAAAATCATGAACGGAATCGCAACAAAGTTAGTTCCGCTCAGGTGAGGTTTGGGTGGATAAATGCTGCAACGTGTGTACTGTGTATCAGTGTATGTTAGGCTAGAATAGGTTAAGCCGGAGTTCATTTGGCCCTATGCAGTAGGACCATATTTAATTTAGGCATAATGAAGCGGTGGCTGGGGACTTGCGGCACGATTGCTTTGAACAATTGACTTCATGGGCTACTATGCTCTCTTGCGGGCTTATATACGGAAAGGAATATGATTTAAGGGCTAAGTTGGGCCTAGCTGGCCTCCGGCATGCACCACATTTTCCAGGGTACTAAGTTTTCTTGTATTATCACCGTCTACAGTGCCTTATAGATAGCGGCAATTGAAATAGATATCGTTGGTTTGTAAATGCGTTGTCTGCCTACATAAGGGACTGGGTAGAGGATTTTTTAGCCTTTGTCAGACTAGGTCATCGCTATCGTGAAAAATGAATGATGTTTCATGTTTCGCTCAGAGGTCACTATAGAGAGAAGGGAACTAGAATATCAAAGTTGTCTGAACGATGACCTCATATATATAGCCGCACTTCGAAAATCGATAAATCATGAGTTATAAATAAGGGGAAAATATGCAAATTTTCTTGGGTTCGTGAGGAAAACAAATTAGACTTAAAGTTCATCGCCGGATATTTCATAGACGTTTCACTGTCTCTGAGTTCATCGAACACTAAAACAGCGCATCATGAAAAACGTGTACGTCAGGATCGATAACTAGTATCAGGAAAAATTTATAGAACTCAGACAAACTTACCACAATACGGCGAAGAATTTGTTGTTAGTAAGAAAAACTTTGAATTGACAGGCACATCAATGGGGACGGTTCTGAATCCCATTCTTGAGCACTCGTGAGGTGGCTTGCATCCCCAGCATTCCCCCTGAAAGTTTATATTTTTATCATGTGAATATGAAATGAAATACATGTAGAAAACCATTAAGTCATTAATTTCAATAAAAATAGTGAAATTGATGTGACCAGTGCAGAAATGACCAACTTGATCCTCAATTTCATCAAACATGTACGCACGCCGACCTCTTGTAACATAGTTTTTTTATAATTTTTTCGGCTAATGAGTGGCAATGTTGAGGTAATTTCAACCTGTGAAATTTGACTGCAAAGAGAAGTAAACATTTCTTGGAATAAATTTCATCGGCGTTGATTTTGATTTTGAAACTCTGTAATGTAACTTTGTTGAGGAGGACTTTTGGAGCAAGCTCATTGCGTGTTACATTCAGGAACAGTCAGTGATTCATTGCATTTAAAATAGAGTAGAAAGACAGAGTTTCATTTATGAGGTTAGGCTCAGAAAACAATATTTCTTCTCAAAAAGTGCGAATCGTGGCTTTTCTTCAAAGGAAGTCCTGCTAACTAAGAGTTATTTCACACTGTAAATCGAACCTGGAGCACTCGATCATTTATAGGCTATCATTTTATGTCATAACCAGTACCAGCGACATTTTCATTTCGTGAATCCAAGTATATAAATTAAAAATATTCATCACTTGTGGCGGTCAGGAACATTGGTATTCATGTATGCAGTGATGACTGATGACAAACCAGAATCACGCTCGAGCCATGGAGCGTGTAGTGCAAAGTAAAAAATCGGTAACCTGAAAGTATTTGTTAAACTGGATCAGAATAAGACACTTAGCAGTGGTCACATTTCACTCCTGAATTTCTTCTATAATTTTTTACAAAGAGTCACTGCTTAAATTTCTACACATATTACCCACCATCAAGAACTTTTTGTAGGACTCGCATCTGATGGCAAGGAATTGGCAGTCCTGTTTCACCGATTCGATGAAAATTTCGTGAGCGCGCTTGTGTGAGCATATGCCCGGAGTCGCTGCACCAAAATAATAGATTTTAAACTTGTAGTTAGCGGCATTCCGAGTCTTATTGTCTAAATAGGCACGAAAAGACTGATATTAAAAAAATTGCAGTGATAGTTATTATCCTGCGGGATCAAAGACAAAAAATTAAAAGAATATATCAAAAGACTATTTTGTTCACTTGGAATATGAAACCACTGAATTTTCCAAATCATGCGGGATCAAACCCAGGAATTAGGTGAAAAGGAAATATTAACAAATTATTTTTCTCATAGAAACTGAAACCAGTTATTTTTTAATCAGCTCACCTCCCTCGCACCCGGGCTGTGTGCCTCCATCATTGGGGTAGAAGTCCAAGTGCCCGATGGGGTCTTTCATGCCTAGGGCTAACCAGTGGGTTAGAATGGTGTACAACCTTCAGAAAAATATTGTTCTTCAAAACTCCCAATTAAACTCGCGATTTTTTAATCTATGTGTTCCTAGGAAACTAAGAGATATCACGTGCATCATGACATGAACTCAAAGTGAACATTTCTAGGCTAATGCCACATTGTACCATCCTACATTCTAGTTACAGAATTAGTTTGACAGCAATTAATAGAATTGCGTTAGCCATATTAAATGCTTAGAAGCAGGCTCCATAAGATTATGCTCGCGTAAATTGATTTAATATTAATTCCTCTTACATTTGACGATGCCAGCTTTTCTCTTGACATTGGTGTGGATGACATCCACAAAGCTTGCGTCACTTGGGTCGAGTCGAGTGAGAATATCTCTGGTCGTGTGACGCCATTGTGCCGGGTCTAGACCGCTGATCCTGAACATAGACTTCCCATTACTCGATCTAGAGTAATCTTATTATTTACTGTAAATTTGAAAACAAGATGAATTGAAATTCATTAGAGTGGTTTATTGGTAAATTTGATAATTTTACCATGAAGTAAAAAAATGCCAGTTAAAATCATCATATTTACGTCGAACAAGGTTTTGATGAATAGATAAGTATTCACTTTAAATCGTCGAGAATACCAGCAAAATCAATTGAACGGCCAAATTTACATGGAGGAGACTGCAACCTAAGCAGCCAGGGAAACGGGCGCAGTGACGTAAAAACCAATATCTTTGTTTCTGATATCTACCGGGTAAATTTTGTCGTTTCAATAAAAATATGGTGAATTTTCTTTAAATTTTATTTGTTCTTAAATTCTTTTTTACTTGTCGATATAAGCACACTAATACTTTACTGAATTCAAGTCAGTACGAAACACACATCACTGAATGTCAATTAATATGCGTGGCGTTGTTTTCAATATTAGATGCCACCTATGGGAAGAAAACTCAAACATTCGGATTTGATCCGAGCAACAGCAGGTAATTACTAACCAATTGTAATCGAGGATTATCTGTATAAGCTTCATTTGTGCGCGTGTAACTAAAGCAAACGATTTAAATTAATTACTATAACCAAGACTGTCTTACCTTGCTAGGGTGATATTATATCGCTGCTGTGAATAAGTGCCGGCAATGCCACACAAGTGTGCCCCCAGACTGTGACATATCAGATGGAAGCTCTGACTCGAGATGTTCCGTACTTCCTGTGCGATGAACGCATCACGCGTTAAAGTAATTTATTAAACTATTTTCCAAGTCTCGTGACTGACATTTATAAACTGAAAGAAATGTAACAAATTATTTTGGACATTCGAAATCAACATCTTTGCGTTGTAGAAGTGAATATTATCTCTAATGATCCACCATAAATCATTTTGCAGCGCATCACCTGTAAACTGTTGATGAAGAATGCTAGCTGTCGAGCTACCACTCTAATGTTCGCCACAGCCTGTTCGTACATGGCTTTGGACCACCTCACCACCACCACGTTGCTGGTTCTGTCAGCTTTCATCAGCTCGTTTTTCAGCAGCTAATGGTACGACAACAGTCGTTAATAAAAATACAAGTCATTAATAATAATATAATGGTGCGTTAATTAATACATTTGAGACTTTCTCTTGGCCCAAGACAGTTTGGCATGCCAAACATGCATCGAATTTAAGATGGCGAAGAAACGAATAAATGGTCTTATTTTTTGCATTAAACTTTAACTACTAACGTCTTTCCTGCCCCTGAAAAATCGCATAACCGTATTAAATTAAGTATAAACTCGGGAAAATGAGGAACATGAATTAAAGCTATCTGTAGAAGCAATGCTTATGGAATGATGACACGACGATATACTGAAAACTAACTCGAGTTCTGATATTCAGACGAGTGCACTTGATATGTCAGAATATATTCATGGACGTGATGGACCGATGTATGATTGTGTATGATTGCTCGAGGTTATCCATGATAAATCGTTAGAATCGATATCCGTCCGAAAAGTAAACGACAGCTACCACAGCGCAGGTGACTGTACGATCCATAAAAACCAATTTAGTACTTGAACGTTGATCCTCACTCGAGCATAATACAATAAGACATTAGTACGCATCCCGAATAATCCAACACCTGAGACGCTGTTCAACCCCGAAAATTTCCACGTGGCAGTCACTTAAAGTCGTCATCGGAACAGAGTTGCCAAAATTGAGGATTTACATTATTTGAAAAAAAGCCTGGGTGTCGTATTGTCGTACTCATACCCATATTTTGTGTTTCTGTTCTTTCTGAATATACTGATGTAGTGATGAGAATAATAAGATTCCGAAGATTTCCAGAAATACGATTCTAACCCTATTATATCTGCCCAGAATACTCGATTTCTAGATCAAAGAATACAAATTACCAGCCTCAGAGCAAGGAAAGACTGGAAGCCCAAGCTACATAATGAATCATGATATTGATGATTAACAGTATGCCGAATATACACGATTGTATTAAGAAAACCTTTCTAATAGTGACTATACCTGTGGCCACTCGCCATCAGAGTTCCAGCCGTGTACAAGGATGTAAACCTTCCCGTCAAGATTTAGAGGCACTTTGTTCAGTACTGTAGCGTTGTTTAGATCCAACAACTGAAAATACGGTCAGTGAAGAAGTAATCAACTGAAAATATGATTATTAAATAGACTACATACAATTACGATCTTTAAAGAAGTTTTTCACACCGTGGAAGCAGTGTTTGCCAAATTAGCCGGATAGACCATCATTGGGATTTCAGCTTGATTAAAATATGGTACGAATTGTTATATAACAAAGAATGGTATTGAATGTGTGAAGATATTGGAAAGGCGTGATTGATGGTGTACCAAGGGATGCTCTTGGTTGGGCCAGGAAGTGAGCCAGAATTCGGTGTCGTGTTTAGCGGGTTTGGCGTTTGAGCGACATGACCACGGTGCCTCGAGGGAGAACTCCTCTAGTTCTCCGTAGATGTCGTAGCACACTGACGCCAGCGACAAATGAAAACATTTTATTAAAAGTCAATAAACTTATATTTCCTTATTTCTATATTGTGAAACTAAGGCTGTGGCATGACCAGTTAACGGACATGAAAGGCCTTCAGTAACGGTTAACAGACATGAGAAAAAAGCTTACTGAGATGAATTATACATTGAAACGCGGGTACTTTACCTTATAGTAAGCCTTGACGGCACATATTTTTTTGTTTCATAGTATCAATTGAATGAATTGATTATTCGATGTTTGATCATTTTTCCGAGGCAATGCTTGAAGGATTTTCGAAATTAATATCTTACACTGTTTGAAATACTTTGAGATGCAACATAATGCTACTAATTATTAGAGGTAAGTTATAAAATCTTGTTGTAAGAGGGGACACTCAAACAGTTTGGAGATATATTGTTCAGATAAGTGTCTTAAAATTCTCGTTTCTGTTTTGCGCAAAGACTGCAACATATCGTCCCCAGAGGCACTTAATTTAAATTAGTGCTCTGGGGCCATACTTTCAAAACTCGCTAAGTGACGTAAGTACTTACGCTCTTTACTTGTCTATGATTGGCGGATTTTGCTCGAAAAGCCGTCAATGATTGGCTGATGAGCTTACGATCTCTTAATTTTTTTTGAAAGTATGGACCCTGATCTTCACATACATACTTTACACTCGTAGAATACAAAGCTTCTTGAAAATAATACTGTACGATATATGTTTGAGGGATGGACCTAATTTAATAAATTTGTTTTTTTGGAGACAATGCTTGACTCAATTGACAGCATAAATGATTAAAAAAATATTTTACTATAAAAAATTTTAAAAACAAATATTTTTAAATACCTAAAAAATAAAATAAGAAATGCATTGTCTCTAAAAAGTATTTTTTAATCTAATATTATTTAAATCAAACCTAGATAAATACGAATTTACGAAATTGGGTACATAATTTAGAATAACCCTGTATATTTAAGTGATGAACAGAATTCGAAACATATACTATATGTACACTTACCTGATTTATCTGGACACGTAATCCAGTGATTGATTTCAGATAGACCCAGAGTCGACCTGTTGCCCAGAGTCAACCTGTTGCCGGGAGTCGACCTGTTGCCGGGAGTCGACCTTTGGCACAGAGTCGACCTGTTGTTCAGAGTCGACCTGTTTCCTATAGTCGACCTGTTGCCCGGAAATGACCTGTTGCCTGGAGTCAAACCTGTTGCCCTGAAATGACCTGATGCCTGGAGTCAACCTGTTGCCCTGAAATGACCTGATGCCTGGAGTCAACCTGTTGCCCTGAAATGACCTGATGCCTGGAGTCAACCTGTTGCCCGGAAATGACCTGCTGCTCAGACTCCACTTGTTGTCCAGAGTCGACCTGTTATTGAGAGTCGACCTGTTGCCCCGAGTCCACTTGTTGTCCACAGTCGACAAGTTGTCCAGATTCGACCAGCTATCCGGAGTCAACCTGTTGCCATGAGTCGACCTATTATCCACAGTCGACCAATTGTCCATATTCGAGTCATTTGAAAGACTCTGAAATAACTTGGTTAGGTTCAATCTGTTGCTCAGATCGAAGAATTGCAGGTTGACAATCTTAGAGCCTTTATCGAAGCTCAATTGAAAATTTTTACCGAGCTTGTTTGCATCTGCCGCTGCAGAGATAATTATATGGGCGAATAAAATGCATAGGAGTTTTCTGGAGGTCGATTGCCCGGAGACGTTGATTACAGTTGTCATTTTATTCTGGCAGAACGATGTAATTATGCTCAGCTGAAGACACAATTGCCACGCACCATTCAGAGCCAGTGTCTGGCTAAATGTGAAAACCTTCCGACCAAGCGGCTAGATAAGTAATGCGCACTATGTGCGTATCAACGTTGAGGGGTAAAACCTGCTTGGTTGTCAACAACGCTCTGTCTGTCTGAGTAACTAAGCCGTCATCGACTTTAAAGCCTCTCGAGACCTGATCATTCTCGCCTTACATGAGGTGATATCACCTTGATTACCTCACCGAATATTTCTTTCTAATAATTATAAATGATATATCGAACGAAGCTTGTTGTATGACATCACCGGTGCTATTTTGATACCTCCGTGTGACAGAGCACTCCGAGTGACATCGATACACAGTCTTGTGTATCGATGCATGATTAGCCATAAACTTCATAGAAGTCCAAGAAGAGAAATGGTATTTCTCTTCTGTCACTGAGTGGCTAGTTTTTTGGTAAAGAATCGTTAAAATCCTGAATTTTTAGTATATGAGAGATCACTAAAAATTGAATAGATGTACAGGGTGTTTCAGAATTAAGTAACCCTTTTAATTTGTTAATAAATAAAAAACTAAGAACAAGGAATTTAAAAGCAAAGAAAACGCCAAGAAAATTCACCATATCGATATTGAAAACGTTTCGGAGTCCAGCTCCATCATCAGTTCGACTAAGATGAAAATTTAAGGCTTGATAATTAAACACAAATTTAGCAAGCTATACAGGATAATGACGTAACTATGATGCAATATTACCATGAAAATGTTCTTCTTTTAAATAAAACAAGTTTCAACTTCATAACGTTCTTAGTTTTTTATTTATTAACAAATTAAAAGGGTTACTTAATTCTGAAACACCCTGTATATGCCTGTCGTCAGACCTGAAAAAATGTCGAATGAATCGCATCATATCTTGCGTCAAAATTGTGTTCGAACGGCCGTGAGTTATCGCTATATCAGCGTGAGTTTTGATTGAGCGTCTCAAACTGATATGTTCTGTCTCATGCTTATTGTTGTGTTTGCTTTTGTAATTCCGAGCATTTGGGGAGTCTGTTGCGCAGAATCCGTTAAGATCATCATAATCTGAATGATTATCGTAAAGCAGAATGGCAATATGTTTTCTTTGTTGATGACTTCAATAATATTCGGTTCCCAGCAATAATTTTCAGAGAAATGGTTGGATTGTGAAGCTAATTTTCGATTAGCGCGAAGTTTATTAAGGCTTTGACATTTGGAGAGCCAATCAATTAAAAATCAAATGAATATAAAGTGTAATGTGATACAACCGTACGCGGTTAAGCACAACCGCTTTTATTTAAGCATAAAGGACTCACTATGCCCATTGCACTCACCAAACACTATATATATTCACTGATCCGGTCACCTTCAGTGGTGCTGCACAGGCACTGTGATCACACCATCCATTTCCAGATTTGTTTGAGTTCAATCAATAGTGGACGAAGTCCATCGAGTCTCAAATTTTACCTGCTACAAGAAGACTGGAATAATTTTTTTCAATAATAACTGGGTGCTAAAAAATCTGATTTTGATCACAAGGGAATAAGTTTACACGGCTGCATTGTTAGCATGCTGTTTTTAATGGCACTTGGCACTTTATTATTATTGGATATGATACATATGAGCGAAATATGCATGACCATCTAGCTTGGCTTGAATTATTGAAGTTTATTAAACAATTATTGAGTATATATATTAATGTTTGCACTGTAAAATTAAAACAAGAGAGCTGCTTTAAGAAATGGACGGATAATAACAAGAAAAGTGTTTTAATAAAACAGATTTGCTTTCACAATATGTACGTTGATCATCGAAATAGAAACGATTGGAAATCATTGAACCAAAACAAAATTGTTTAAACTAATACGTTTAGAGACAAAGTAAAACAGTTCGAAATTCAATGTCAAACTAATTTCAATCCATGAAATTATCTAATATGAACAAAAATGTATTCGTGGAAAAACCTATTGCTGCTAAAACTTAAATTATGTATCTATAATAAGTCAATGAATGTGATGCGAGCGAATAAGCCCCTATAAGATATGTATAAAATATCAGCTTATCAAAGAGCAATTTAATTACGTTCTATATAGGCGGACCTATCATTTGAACTATAAGTCTTAGTTTAAGGATATCGCAATGCTCAAAATTATGTTGATTATTGGTCACTAGACATTAACATAACGCGTACAATCAACTTATTTAGCCTTCTTGGAAATTGATTGTGCTTCAATTGTCTCAGTACAGTTTTGACAACTCGCTTTATTATTTTAACCTAGATTTAACTCGATCGGAGAGGCCTTGAGACACTTAAGTGTCTCAAAACAGCGGTCAATTTTCTGTCAGCGTAGTACCTGCTGTTTGCACGCCCCCTCCCCCATCATCCCACCCTCCTCCTGCAGTACGCGCCGCCCTGTCCCTCAACCTCGTCCCAGAGAGCTAGGGTTACAAACAACTGACCGTGACCTTGTCTCATGTCAACATCAGCACGTCACTCACCGCCTTCATCTTCCTGATGTCTCAATTCACCTCTATATAACCCTCATCATCATTTGATCTCTCGTGACCACAGTCCTGCTGAACTAAACTTAAAAAATACCGCTGAATTCCTATTGCCGACTGAAAATTCTCAACAAAAATTTCAAAAAACTTGAGGTACGTTTTTAATGTAAGGTGTGTTTTTGAAATAAGAGCCGTTAAAAAATTGTAGAATAATTGATTTGTTTTAAAGGCAATATTTTATTTCTACAAAACTCATATCTACATAATTTCTATTAATATTTAAGCATTTATCATATCTTTGGACCACTCAGCTGGTATGCCAGCGAAGCTTGCCTTTCGATTAGACAACCGATTTAGACAATTTCTTATAAAACACTTTCTGAGTCAACAGGGAAATTTTCAGCTATAAGAACGAAATCGGGAATCGTCCGTTCTCCTTCACTTTACTGTTCACTTTTTGAATCAGTTAATCAATAATGACTGGAGGTCTCCCACTTCGTTTATCAGCATTGCTCTTCATGATGCCATCCTTTTAAACTAATACGAATGCCGCGATGAATTAGTTTTTTAAATGCATTCAACATGAATCGAAATGAACAGAAGCTGAGAAAGATGTTTTTTAAACCGGTACATGAACGTCAATTTTTGGAAAAGGTAGTCTGAAAACGGCCGTGAGATTTAGTAACAGTGCAATTGAGAAATAACAAGCTATTGTAGAATTTATGCTCCGTGCTTATTTTGGCGGGATGCTTGAGAATTAGAAATGTTTCATCGACGTATCAGTTATTGAATGATAATTATTGGTTTTTAATTAAGAGGACAAGTTCATTCAGCTGAGAACCCTGTGCCAAGTTCTTGCTTGCTTTTGGCCTGATTTTTGTTGGCCCGTTTTAAAATGGACTTTTGTAAAAAATGTTTTAGCCTCTGAAAGATTTGTTCTTAGAATTAAGGTTTCTTCTTCCAACATTTCTGAATTTACTGGCTACCTACAAAACTCAAATTACGGTAATATTTACGTTTTAAATCTTATAAAAATTTCTCTTCTGTTTATTAAACCTCATGACCCACGTTTATCGAGACAGTTAAGATTTATTATACAATAACTTTATTATTGTACATACGCTTTCTATATTCTCCTGTTTGAAGGGGAAATCGTGGAGCTTTAGCTTAATTATTGAAATCTTGGTAATCGTAAGATTATTCTTTGCTTTAAAACTTTTTATTCGTCTACAGTTTTATTGGTACGAGTCTAGTCGTCTGTTACGACGAATACTCTGATTCAAGACTATTTTGTTGTATAACTCCCGAACCCTTGTCATTTAATAGAGACGCAAGCTTGAACGCATTTCTCGAGTTTATCGGGTGGAAGAAACGAAGTTCGAAAATAGTAATTGAATTCGTAGACCTCAATTGTATTGAATTCTACCATAATTCTGGCTTGAAAATACTAACGATTTGGATGAATTTTTTTAAAGAAGGTTTCAAAGTAAAGGTTGAGAAATTCCTTGAATTAAAAAAAGTAAGAGCTGCATGTATGCCATTGATGCAATTGATCCAGCATTTTTGGAGAATCCTTAATGGATATTATCATCCATAACTAAATACACCATTTTCCATTAGTCACATTTAACGAAATGTTTTAAAATTTCACAATTGAAATATTTTTCTTCTACATGCTGCTCGGTAATGCCAAAGTTGTTCTAGTTATTGATGTTTTTTTGGAAACTTCATATTTATTAAAGAAATTTCTTGAAAAAACGGTTTCAATATCACTTTAATTATATCTCATTTTTATCAATTAATTATCCAAACTCAAATAGAAGATAAATACAGACGGAGAAAATGACAGGCTATTGAGGATAAAAAAAATTACGGAAGCAAATATAATGAGAGTTGTTGCGGACTATTTATTGCTTTACAGCGCAACTGTTGTCTATGGCAGGATTAAGTGAATACGCATGCATCCATAGGTTCATTTGTGCTTTATATTCCCAGAAGACACGGTTTCTGGAAAGAAACCGGTACAAATACAAAATTTATTCAAAGAAAAAAGGTTATTGGATTTATAAACAATATTCGAAAATATTCAAGTAATTACTGAGAAATTAAATGCTCAAGAAATTACGAAATATTCAAACATGAGAACTAGGCTCACCAAAATTCAATCCTGATCTAAGTTCGGTCTGTACACCTCTGCTGACAGATGAAGAATGAACAAAAACACATCGCAAGACCACAGAATTAAGCTATTATCCTAAGACAAATGTTGCGTTCACAACACAAGTGATATATTGATATACATATAAGCGAGTGATATAGATGAGCGGTACATCTAAAAATAGTTGGTGTCCACAATATTATTGAATATTTCGTAAAATTATCTAACTAAAATGAGATTGAAATACATTATCCTTATCATACTAAACAAGCCACGAAATATGAGCGACATTTCTCTGCCGGATGAACTTGAGGAAACAAATTCTTGGATGACCTAGAATCAGACTGTCATTCAGTTCAGTTCAGTTCTCTCCGCGCCATAAGGCGCACAAGGCTTGGACGTCACTCCTCCACTGGGTCCGGTTTGCAGCTGCCTGCCGTGCTATGTTCCACGAGTTCCAGCCTGCTCGGTTTCTCTCCTCTTCCACCATTCGCCTCCAAGTTGTTTTTGGGCGTCCTCTCTTCCTCCTTCCTTCAGGTGCCCACCCGAGGGCCACAGCACAGTCGCTTGCTCTGTCCTTCCTCAACACATGTCCCACCCAGTTCCACCTCCGTCTCCTCACCACATCACTGATTTTCTCCACTTCTGTCATATCAAGAACCGACTTGTTTGAGATGTGTTGCTGCCATCGGATCTTGCAAATCTTCCGTAAGCATTTGGTCTGAAAGATATCTAGTTTCCTCTCTTCTCCCTTTGTTAGTTTCCAGGTCTCACATCCGTATAACAAAACTGTTATACGGATGTGAGACCTGGAAACTATCAGACTGTCATGGCTCCATGCAAAAGTCTCATGCAACCGATCATTTTTATTGTAACTCCTCATCATAGATCGTCGTAAAGATAATAAGTGGTGTAATTAAAGTCTACCATTCTTTGCAAGAGAAAGATTAACTCCCGAACAAGAGGTTTAATTAATTCAAACGGTTATCCTATCTTCTGATGAACTGTCATTACGTTGGTGCATGATTATATGTAAACGCATTTTCTAGAGTATCGATGTATATCATTTGTACCGATGCAGAGTATCATTTGTAGAACAAATGCAGAACCGCTAGTTCTGCCTTTGTTCTACAAATGGATTTGAAATGAGCGAATCAGTGATATATACTAGTGGACGTATCTGGTGCTGGTGTTGATACTGATACTGTAAGTGTTGTTGCTGCTGGTCATGTAGTAACAGATGCTGGGTGTTATGCAGTTGTTGGAGCTGCAGGTCCTAGTGCAGTTGTGTCTGTAGTCGCCACTTGGCAGCTGCTCGATCCTTCACTATTAAGTACATATCTGTGAAGGCAGAGTAGCAAGTTAACATTGATGGCTTCAAGTGGCGAGACACGTATGCAAACTGAATTGCTGAACAGACTTAATTCAATACACAAAATTCATTATGGCCTGTGTAACTGGTTAGCAAAAAGCTCCATCACTTTTAAGTCAAAGATTTTGCTCTCTCTTCCAATGCCCTTCTTGACTTCGATGCCCTCTTCCATAACCATGACTTCATCTCAACGAGAGCAAAAGTGACTCTAATATCAATGACTTTAACATCAGAACGGAATTAATGGATAACAACGACGGGAGACGGTCCCCATCTGACCTAGGAGAACTGGGATTGAACATCCCAGTTCCATTATGTTAGTTCCTCTATCCTTAATTCCTCGGTAAACGAGAAGCATGGCGGAGACCGGGCCTAAAGAAAAAATAAGTGACGAACAATAACAAGAATAATCGATTTCAGTACCAAGATTCGACGAATCCATGCCCGTTAGACTATTTAAGAGACTCCAATAGGATAATTGACGTTTTGAGACGCAGTAAACCTCAAGCTAATTCATCTATTCTTGGAAATTTTACTGTTCAACATTCTGTTTAATATTGCCTAGTTTTTCACCTTCGTAGTTTTTCATTAGAGCTTTGCACCGCTCCTGGCAATGACCCGACAGAACTTGACGGCAAATTAATAAATAATTTGAATGAATCTCTGCTTAAGGATTTGCGTATTTCATTGAGCCATCGACATGCGATCGCGTGACAACTGACTCACGATAACTCATGACTAATGTATTGATAGTGGAACCAACACCTCTTCTGAAGCCAATGAATCTAAACCCGGTATGAACGTGCTTGGATAGTTCTCCGGGATTTCGATAATATTTTTATACATGAATTCAAACATATTAATTATATTAACTCAATATCGATATGAATATATTAAATATAAGATTACATTGCTTGTGATATCCATTGCAGAGTTTCAAGAATTGTGTATTGAATTTTGTAAAATGCCTCATAGCCTTGTTCTTTGTTTGATTAATATAAGCATTCCTGCTCTGGAAATTATTTCAAGCATCTCAATGAATTATATATTCAAAAGAAATATCTTACATGAATTATTTTCGGATTGATTAATGCCGGTTAGCTAAGTTAACAGGATAAACTGGGATGAAAAATAATGGGTATATAATCATGTAATTGAATTGGCCCTGAGTAAACCAATTTTTTTAATAAGCTCCTATACTATGTATAGCAAGAAGGACAGAATAAAACAGAATAACTTAACATCTCATCATTGATAACTACGAATTTTCATTTGGTGACTTATGAAATGTAACTTATAATTTTGATTTTTGCCTGTTGTGGTATCATGTCAAGACTGGAATAAAGGGACGTTAATTAGAGTGTTTCAAATGGGAATGAGCAGTAACCTCGAACTGGACCTAATTGCAAAACTCCATCATTATTATTCATCTTCACCTGTTGAGAAACATCGTAATTCTACTCATATCTTTTTCGATCATGGCATACTCACTTCTTTTTCGATCACGGCAGTACTCACTTTTTTTTTTATCACGGTAACTGAGCGGTCGAATTTACTTTCTGAGCTGAGGGTTCCGGCATCATCCCCTACAGCGTGCGTACTCTTGAGGTTATCGAGCATTTCTACGAATATTGAGAACAAATTTCGGGGGACATTGCTTCTATAGTAGAAAAATGTATCGATGCTGCGCAAAGAACCCAAGCACTTATTGGTCGTCGGTATCTCGTATCGATGAGTTAATCCGGCAGGGGACCAAGAGGAGCTGTAAAAATAACCCGAAGTTAGGTTTAAGCAAATATCCTCTCCAGTAGTGAAGTGGATAAAGAATCATGTAGTTTCAAACAAAAAGTATTTATAGAAAACATGATCCAATAAAAAACAGGTAACTATTAATCTGCATCAAATAAAATTTAATTTTGAGATTGCACATTTTCCTTCATTATTATAAAATTATTCTTACTTTTAGAAAAGGAAACAGTGCAATCTATCAACCTAAAAACATCACGAAAAAATTAAATGAAATCAACTTGCTTGGAAACTGATTTCTCGATTCATAAATGAAATTTGCAAAACATATTCAAGTTAGGTACAAACATATTTAGGATTTTTCAAGTGGATGTGACAAAAGGACAAATATACAAACAATATAAATGGTGAGTTTTGCAATTAATGTGCCAAAGAATATACGAGGCTTGTTTTTAAAGTAAGTACCATTTTGACAAAAAATCAGCAGCCTATGCACTTGAAAATACATTATTTTCCTGAAAATTCTCAATAATATCGAGGCAATTGTCGTATCTTGGGACCAGCTTTTGTATGCCTTTGTTAAAAAAGCTTGTCGTCAGACTAGGCAACTGATTAGACAATTTCGTGCTATCCTCCCACCTCCGCATGCACGCTCTCGAAACTCGATTCAGTACTCTAAGCCAAAGTCAAGTTGCTCTCACTGAAAAAAACACAGTCACAGCAGTCAACTCCTCGTCTTTTCTCTCATAGCCCACGACATTAATCTAATCTCCTTACCTTCGATTCGATCCCGACATAATTTTTCTTCCTCTCTCATTCTTCTGTCCCACATTCCACCATGAGATGCTTTAAAGTTCACCGCTCAAAATTATTAGCTAATACATAAAACATTCATTCTTAGAAATTTAAAATAAAATAAAAATACAACAAAAGTTCATCATATCTTTGTAGAAAACTTTTAGGAGTCCAGCTCCATCGGCAGTTCGAAGATTTTATAATGCAAATAAAATCGCAAGCTAGTACAATTGCAAGTCATGGAACCGAATTTGAAATCTAAATTTACAAATGGAAGACAAAGCATAAGAAAAAAACAGCAAAACCTGTCTATTCACAGTTTCAAAAAGTTAGGAGTTAAGGGGATCGACCTGGCATTTTGAAAACTTCTACAGTTATTATCCGATTGTCATGAAACTTCACATACATACGTAAAATGTGAAAATAAAAACACGTAGAGAGATGGCAGTGGTACCATTTGAAAGAACAGAATTCCAGCTTTAAGATGAGTAGAAAAACCGGAAAAGCCAAAATTGATCGATTTTAGCCAGGTCGATCCCCTTAAATCTGCTGAGTCTAAGTTTGAAAATGTACAAGGATTCTAAATCTTGGGGCGATCGCATATGAATAGGAGGCATATCTTTGTATCTGAAGAAACAACCGATTTTGAAATTGTTAACCATCACAACATGAAGATTGACATTCGGAAGTATTTATTGAACAAGATTTTCAATTCTCTTGACATAGATTCGGACGCAGAGCCGAAGTAGGGAAAAGAACAATAAACAACATTCCTACTATCGCGCTCGTGAACAACCTCGCTGTATCGCTTCTACATGAATTTCTCGATTCGGGCAAACACCAAACTTGCCGGAAATCCATTAGGCGAGAAAATATTGCAGTAGTTACTGAACCGAGCTCATGGTAACATTTTGCATAAACAGTTTAAATCATAGGTTACCACAATCTTATTTCGAATCTTACCCAACAAAATTAACCAATTACCCCCGAATAAAACCTCCTTCAATATTATTACGAACACAAAATTAACCAATTACTCCCGGATAAAACCTGCTCATTTACCAGGCTTGAGTGATTTGAGTCAAACCTGCGTGAAGCCTTGAGTCAATTTTTTTCGTGGTGCACACCAGACAGTAGCTGAAGGCGCTCTCAAATTAGCCTCCACAAAAACTCGCTCCAGATCCAGGACCGGTCTAGCAGAGGCCAGAGGTAAATGCATCTCTAATATCGAGGGTGTTCTAGAACATATTTGTCCTTGACCGCTCGTTGATCTGTAATACATTAAGCACTGAACTCCCGTCGAGTGTGGATATTTCATATGGTGATCATTTCTTATTGATCGCGTACCAAAAATATACAGAGCAAATAAGCGCCTCAGTTTAGCACAGTTACTCTACCTAATTCAGAAGGTTACTTCATTTTCTTTTAATACTGCTCATTGAAAAACTGGATTTGCAGCTATGACTCACTCATTTCTCATAGTATTACCACCGTTCTCTCTCCTGCAACGACAGTTTCATACCCATTAAAGCCTTTGTATGTGCTATCGAACTCATATAGTTTGCTTATATCTGAAAATTCATTACCAACGAATTTCGGGAATTCATATGTAAAATTTCACCATCTAGTGCACAAGACCTCGACTAGTGGCTACACACAAGACAAGACCTAGTGGCTAGCGACGCGTCTTGATAGTCGCTACCCCAGGGTTTGATCCGAAGCACCTCTTGAGGCTTTTGCAGGTCTTACGTCAGTGGGCGGAGACATGGGAGAAGCTGTGAGGTGGTGATAAACGTGGCGCACGCCGTGCGTCACCGACAACAATGCTGTCGGTGATTAACTATGCGTGTATGAAAGAAAAAAAGAAAGAAAACGCGAAATTCTTAGAAAACGGTCATAAAAGTGGTACTGTAGAAATCTATCTCCTCCTACGATTTTCAAGCTACAATATCGCGACGCATATCATTCGATGCTTAAATACCATATCTGTCGATCGGTCGTAGCTTTTTTCGGGATTCCAATTTTTGAGGGTGAGGTCAACATTTTTTACAAATTTTCCGTAGATTGAAAAATCGAAAATTACCCCCATTGTTCGATGATTTTGGGGGTAATAAGATGATTTTGATACCGTTGGATTCATCAATGTCAACTTTAACATGAGCATATAGACTGGAAAAGCCAAAATCTTTGATTTTGAACAGACGATCCCCTTAACCTTAACTTCAGTATAATAATTCAATGTTAATATATTATAAGCAAATAAATGTATTAGAATAAAAGAATTTTTTCAATGTGTTTTTTATTTTTTCTATATAAAATGAGAGCTAACGAATCATCTAATGAATGTCATGCGGAAAACACACCTTAATTAAAGCACACTATAAAACCCTTTGGATAAATTTTGTAAGTAAAATGAGAGTTTATAAATCATTTCATGTAAATCATGCGAAAAAACATACATATAATGTGAAATCTCTTTGGATACATTTTTTAAGCAAAATGGAAGCAAATATTGTCAGCATGAACAACTGTGAAGTTTGTAACACAGTGGTTAAAAACCTAAAGATACATATAGAAACTCAAAAGCATCGTAAAGCAATTAACAATTCGATCGTATCAATGCATACTTCAATACAGAGACAAAATGTGTAATATGTAATCGGGAAGTTCAAAATTTGAAAAGGCATGAACAAACAAACGCTCATAGAAAACGTCTAAATGATAGCATAATAGCCAGTTCTCTCTTTTATTGTAATCTTTGTAATTTGGAAGTGGATGATATTGGAGTACATGAAAACTCAAATGTACATTTTAAAAATAAATTTGAATGCATGCGAGGGGAAATTAAAAAAGCTGTTAATGACACATGCGAAGAACATATTTATCATGATATCAGAACGATCGATTCTAAGTTGTCTCACAAGAATATAACATCTGAAGTTATTCAGATGTTATACAGTCGAAATTCGATAACATTAAATTAGAGTTGAATTTACAAGTTGAGTTTTATAAATTTAAATTAGGTAGTGAGCAAATCTATAATACCGGTTGGTTTAATTCAAACAGGTCTATAGAACTTTCAGGGATTCATATAAATTTAAATACAATTAAAAGACTGTATGATAACCTGGTACACAGAATCGAAGAATTTACGAATAACTCTTCTGGATGGGTATCAAAAAAGTTGCTAAACTTTACAATTAAAATTATTGAATACAAACGTTTAAGAGGTTCTAGCTATATTGAATTGCCTGAAAAATTGAGACATCCAAAATTATGTTAATAAATATTAAGTTAATATATATTATTATTAAGTTAATATATATTAATATCATAAATATCAAGTTAATAAATATTAAAAACCAAGATAACATGTGCTTTAAGTGGAAGGTCGCACGCCACTTCTGCAGGGACAGAAAAATGGTTAACAGAATAACGAAAATATTAAAGAAGAAAGCTGAAGAGTTGGAATTCGCAGATATAAAATTCCCTATGAAAATTAAAGACATCGGTAAATTTGAAAAGATGAATAATATTTCATAAACGTATATAGCTTGAATTATTCTTTGGAGCTATGCCCACTTCGAATAACTAAAACTAAAAATAAAGATGTGGTGTCATTATTGCTAATAACAAATGAGAATTGAAGTCATTATGTTCTGATGAAGTCTTTAAGTCCATTTATTCATAAGGCAAGTCATAGAACTAAATATGTATGTCCATATTGCCTGCATGCATTTACACGTGAAGACCTACTTGAAAAAATAAAGATTATTGCTCTGTTCACACGCCCGTCAAATATGTTTATAGTGATGAGAAACTAAAATTCAAGGCCTTTCAAAAGACTAGCAAGCATACCTTTGTAATTTACGCTGATTTTGAATCGACTTTGGTAGGTATTGATTCATGTCGGCCAGACTCCACGTCGAATTATACTCGGAATATTCAAAAGCATGAGCCTAATACTTTCTGTCGCTATACTAAATGCGAGGATGATAGGTACTCAAACTTGGAGTTAAATAATGGTGAAGATGCATCGGAAAAATTTGTAGAATATCTATAAGCAGAAACAAAACGTGTATATGAATTATTAAGTCAATATCCGAAAAGATGTTTTTATCAAATGAAAAATATTATGAACACCGAAATGCTACAGTTTGCTATGTCTGTAATGAAGAGTTTACTAAAGAAAACTATAAGGTTAGAGACCACAACCACCTAACGGGAGACTATAGAGGTCCAGCGCATCTGAAATGCAACTTTAAAATTAGAATTCCTAATTTTATCCCAGTGTTTATGCATAACTTATCCAATTATGATTCATATCTGTTTATTAAAGAACTAGGTAACGTGTCTGGTAAAATTAATGCTATACCAGAGACAGATCAAAAATACATAAGTTTCACACAGACCATCAAAGTCGGGACGAATATAGATAAAAAACTGGGAGAGAGTGAGATATAAAAAGAGACTTAAGATTCTGAGACACTTTCATATTCATGTCTTCATCGTTGGATGCATTATCAAAAAACTTATCAGAGCATATAGAATTAAAAAAACATTTCCCTAATAATGAGCAGTTTAAATTGAAACAAAACAAAGGTATATATCCATACGATTACATGGATACCTATGATAAAATGAACTCTATTAGTTTACCATTAGTTTATGTTTACCATTAGTTTATGAATTTTACAACAAATTCAATGACAAGCATGGATCTGATGAAGAATATGGACATGCTAAAGAGGTTTGGGATGAATTCAAATGCAAAACATTCAAAGACTACCATAATCTCTATCTTAAAGTTGATACCATGTTATTAAGTGAGGTTTTTGAGAACTTGTTCACCTATTGTTGAGCTATTGTTCACCGATACTGATTCGCTTTCTTATCAAATTAAAACCGATGGCTTATATGAAGATATGAAGCATAATAAAGACTTATTTGATACATCGAATTATCCTAAAGATCATTTCCTTATTCAAATCAAAACAAAAAAGTAATCGGTAAAATGAAAGATTGAACTAGCAGCATTCCTATAGAAGAATTTGTAGGTCTTCGAGCAATGCTGTTTTGTTATCGAACAAAATGTTTTGTAGCTAAGAAAGCTAAAGGTATAAAGAGAAATGTAATTGAAAGGAATAAAACCATGGAAGAATATAAGAGAGCATTGAACAATGGGACTATATATAAAACAATGTATAATATCCAAAGTGATAATCATGAATTGTATACAAAAGAGGTCAATAAAATTGCTCTGAATGGCGATGATGATAAAAGACATATATTAGCAGACGGTATTAATACACTAGCATTAAACCACTGTAATGCAAGATGATAGTAGTCTCCAAAAAATAATCTAATAAAAATGATAGTCTACAATAAAAGTACATTAATAAACTATCCTGAGCTACTATCAACCGATGATAGTGAATATTTAAACCAGCTGGAATCATTTCTTCGTAATGAATAAACTGGGAGCGGCATTTTTTAACACGATGTTGAGGAAATTACCACTGCCAGAAATGCATTTAAAATTACACTTCAACATTCAATCTGAGCAAGTTCCCAACGGTTCTTTCAATGATATGCATACCTACTCCTTCTGTGGCCCTGGCACTAAGGTGCAAAAAAGAATGAATGAAGGTTATAAGGGAGTTAATTCACTGGATAAAGCTTGTAGAGAGCATGATATATTTTATAGTACACATTCAAAAACTAAAGACAGAAACAAGTCTGATGATATACTAGCGAAGAAAGCGTCTGAAATTGCGATAGATCCTAATGAGTCTGAATACGTTAGAACTGATGTTAAGTTAGTTAATGCTATAATGGCTGGAAAAAGTTACGTATGTCTTGGAGTACCAAAAAACGTAAAAGTCCACTCACAGGAGTGGTAAAATTCTAAATCAAATATATTACGATCCTAAAACCGGCTACGTGGGGACAAATGAACTTGTTCGTAGGAGTGGTTTATCACGAAAGCAAGTCACGAATTGGTTGGAGTCACAGGAAACCTACACTCAACATAAACCAATAAAATATAATTTTACCACAAGAAGAGTTAAAGTAACAAAGATTGATGATCAATGGCAGGCAGATTTAGTTGATATGCAAAAGTATACAGATAAAGGTAAAAACTACATCCTAACTGTGATTGACATCTTTAGCAAACATACATGGGCAGTTCCTATACGTAGAAAAACTGGTGAAGAGATTAAAACCTCTTTCCAAAAGCTTTTTACTGAACGAATACCCTAAAAAATTCAAACAGGCGAAAGTCTAGAGTTCATTAACAAGCAAACACAAGAGTTATTCAAAAAGTTTGAAGTTCAATGGTTTGCAACTGATACAAACAAAGGCTCAAGTTGTTGAGAGATTTAATCGGACCCTCAAGACTAAAATGTGAAAATATTTCACGTACGCCAAGACAAAAAAAGTGGGTGGATATTTTACCAGATATAGTTGATAATTACTAATTATAGTTGATAAGTTATCATCGATCAATAAAAATTACCCCCCGTGATGCTTCAATGGAGCAGAACAGTAAAATAGTCTATGCAAATCTAAGATAAGGACTGTTGTGAGAACGCCTAAGTTCAAGATTGGAGATCGTGTCAGAATTAGTAGAAAACGTAAGGGTTTTAATAAAGGATATCTCCCTAATTTCACACGTGAGTTATTTATCATCTCTAAACTACTAGAAACGAAAGGTTGAAAGATATGAATTAGGGTTGAAAGATATGAATGGGGAGGAAGTAATAGGGAGTTTTTACGGAGAAGAATTATCAAAATATAGCAGCGATGTTTATGGAATAGATAAAATTTTGAAAAAGAGTAAAGGGAAATTGTTAGTCAAATGGAAGGGATATGATGATCCATCTTGGATTTCAGAAGCTGAACTAACATAGAGTTGAATTGACATTAAGTTAAACACACATTGAGTTCAAAATGAACACACATTGAGTTCAAGTTAATTGAGATATTTTACTTAATAAAATGGCGTAAATTGATTTAAAAACAAAACAAGACTTTATAAAATTAAAAAGAGACTTAAGAAAACAATTCACACAAAAAATTATTGAACAAGATTTATACGATGATGCTAAAAAAGTATATAAGCCTCTAATTGAACCTCTCACCAAAATGGTAGAAGAAACTAAGCAAACAAGGTTAGCTCTGAAAGATGCCCCCAGAGAATTATTAACAATCAAACCTGCTGAAAGACTGGCATTAGATCCTCCAGACTCAAAAGAATCCGACTCAAAAGGAGTAGTTGGTTCAATAGCTAAAACTTATTTAAGTCTAGCCTTCAAACCTGGATACGAGTATGACAAAGCTTATGGCATGAAATTTGATGGAAAAAATGCTATGCTAGGAGATAAAATTGTCTCCATTCAAGACAACGATTTAGGGATTGGTAATAAAGTTTATGAGGGAACTGTCGGATTATGGGAGTTATTAACAAAACAAGCCCATGAAAACTATAAAGAAAATTATGTTGCAAATTACCTAGCAATTTTGAGACAGACTAAGGCTCATCTCAAGCCGGATGAAACAATTAAAGCAAACAAAGGAGAGAAGTATAAAAATTCATCAAACCACTCCATAAAGCGATGCAAAAAAAAAGGTGCGTTATGAAGTTGCTAGAATTAAAGCCGCAAGCCCGGCATCATCTCGGGATTAAACTCCGGAATCAAGACTGGATACTGATTCAGATGTTTCGGGATCACAAATAATAGTTATACCTTCTAACGTTAATGATATTGTTGCAAAACATCAGTTATTATTTGGCTCTCTGAATGCTGGAAACACAGGAGTCTTTAATGAATTGCAGGCACTCACTCATGAAGTTCTTAAAAGAAATTTATTAAATGAACATGATGTTTGAACTATTGGGGACCATGTCGGACCATTATATTGGGACCATTATATTTAAGGGGACCATGTCGGTCCAAAATCGACGGGTTTGGCTCCTCCGGTTTTTAGTCTCATCTTAAAGCTGAACTTCTGAGCTATCCAACGGTACCATTACCATCCCTGCACGTTGATTTATGCGTTCACTAGAGATTCCGCAAGAGGGGGAGGTGGGGGAGTCTTTAATAAATAAGGCTGGAGGAAATTCTCTGCCGGGCCTATATATAGAGTCTCTACTCGGAGTGAAGCTCAGTCACCCTCCTGTCGTTGAACAGGGAGGTGTACATGTAGTCGCCCCACCATCCTTGACTGTTACAAGCTCCAGGAACGTTTAGTTTCTTATCTTTGCTACATTGAGTTGCAATTCGGATGCGCGCGGGACTTTGTCGGGCAGTACAGAACATTCACACTTTTTGTCACGGCAAACTTTATAACTCCTAGAGTTTTGAAGCTACAGCGATGAGACATATACCATTCGATTTGTAATTAAAAAATCTAGCAATTGTCGAGCCATTTTTTTGATTTCGTTTCAGTTTGGATTATATATTGCAAGATGGGGGGGAGATTTCGAAAATTCGAAATTTTTCAGGTAAATCATCAAAACAAGAGAACCAATAAAAAATTGAAAAAGTGGCCCGACAATCGCTAGATATTGTCTTTACGCATCAAATGATACGTGTCTCGATGTTGTAGCATGTGAATTTCAACAGTTATAAACTTTTTAGAGTACCCCCTTCTTGGCCGTTTTCTATGAATTTCACATTTTCTTTCATTTTTCGAAAAATTCACATGAACAAAATAGTCGTCATTTTCGATTTTACATCTGTGGACCAAGTTTGGAGATGATTCTTCCCTAAATATAGAAAATAGATTTTGACCGACATGGTCCCCTTAAGAAAGTGGAATCCCAAAGCATTGTTATTACCTGTAGAAAAAGTGATATATACACGAATTTCACACCAGCAATAAAATTGGATACAAACAAATTTCATGAACTGGCGATAGATAGAGATAGAGAGTATCAATATGTATATTAAAAATGCACTTGGAGATGAAGATTCGATTGATATAAGAGCGTACACCAATGGTCTGAAATGCGTTATAACTATTCGTGATCCTGACTTGAAAATCTATTTCAACAAACCTAACAGTTTACATACTCTGTTATGTTTTAACAATGGAGTATTGGAAGGTGTTGACGAACATGAAACTACAAATATAGTAAATATAATGTCTGTTAATGCAATATTTATTCACTGCAGAATAATCAATGGATCAGATCTCAATGGGGATTTACACAATGTTTTGTAAACATTTTTTCCTAACGTTCCCCCGGAATATAAAATTGTAGAGAATCCTAGTCAACCAATTTATCTAACCGTAGATCAGCCTTCAATTTATAATATTCGAATTTGGTTAACAGATCAGAATAGAAATCTTTTGAATACAAGAGGTGAGGAAATAACAGTACGATTGCCCTTAAGGTCTAAAAATATTAAATAATCTTTAAAAAATATTTCTTATAAAAATGGAGAACTTACAGTGGAACGAAACTATTCAAATTGATGAATCAATTCATAAAGTCGAAACTCATGATTATGAGCCTCAAATTGGAACTGATTTAAATCGTGAACACAATGATATCAAGATTATTATTCAGAATCAAGATCAGTTTCTACTACCATCAGACAGTTGTCTTTACGCGAAGGAGCTTTAACGAAAGAGGATGGTAGTAATTTTAATTTCCAAGATGATAAAATATCAATTATCAATAATGGTTTGATGTATTTATTCGATCGAGTATCTTATAGAATCGGAAATGAGAAAATTGAGGGGTATAGCTATCCTGGAATTGCTACAACTCTAAAAGGATTGACAACTTATCAACGAATCTCCAAAGAGAATATGTTCTTCCGGAGTATTGACACTACGAAAACTGAAAAATGGAATGACGGATTTAATGAACGTAGTGATTATTTAGGAGCCGCTGATGGTCAATTTAATGCTACAATTCCTCTAAATCATATTTTCGGATTCTGTGAAAATTATGACAAAGTGATTTATGGAGTCAAGCATGAGGATAGGTGATGATGCAAATGCTCTGTTCCAGACTAACGATAAAGATCCAAATCATCAATATACTATTGTTGAATCACTATCAAATGACTAATTTGGAAAATGACGGCTTATAAACTCTCTGATGAGTATAAAATTAGAGCAAACTCCGTTTTAGGCTGTTTGCTTTTAACATGTTGAAAGCTCTATTTGATCTTTGGATTGTTTCTTCCTCGAATTTAACCGTATCAGTAAAGAAAAAGGAATAAAGCTCTGTGGATATCATTTCCACCCTAGCCAGCTTTCCTTTCCGTTGACCTTGAGAGGCGCCGCGATGTCGGAGCCGCCTGCATGCTCTCTCAAGCGCAGCACTGTTCAATCGCAATTTTACCTCGCTCTGGATTTTCCCGGTTAGTGAGTATAAAGTTGTTCGGATACAAGTATCAATACGCGTACTGAGGGCGCGGGGTAAAACCGGGGGGACCCCGAATTTTACTACAACAGCAACAAGCTTTGAAATACAAGAAGAAGAGGTTCTCAAGCGCCTTATGGCTGTAAATCCAAACAAGTCATGTGGACCAGACGGCTTCCCCCCAGATTACTCAAAGAGTTAGCAACTGTCCTAGCCGGCCCTCTGGCGTCACTTTTTCGAAAAACTATGGTACAAACAGTATAAGAAGACACGGTTGAAACGACAGAATGATGATGTCGAAGTCGACAACGGAAAAGGATTTAGGAGTTAATATCGACAATGAGTTGAAATTTTCTAAGCATATTGAAGGTCAAGTTAATAAAGCCAATAAGCGACTTGGACTGATCAGACGCTCTTTCGAGTTCCTAGATGCAGAAACGATGAAGCAGTTTGTTGCTGTCGTGCTCCCGAACCTAGAGTTTGGAAACGTCGTATGGTCACCGAAATATGTTCTGTCTTAAAATGCCTAGCAAATTACGGACCAGGCAATAAGTCCAGACGAAGCTATGCAGGAGCATATGTTCAGTCTTAAAATGCCTAGCAAATTACGGACCAGGCAATAAGTCCAGCAGCTATCTCAATCAATCGTCAGTTATGGAAAGATCGGGTTCCAAAGGCCGGATCCCTTGCGAATCAAGTCACAAAAAATTCAAGAATCGGCAACAGGCCATGGGCCTATTTCTTCAACGCCGACACTTCTATTCTATTCTATTCATAGAGAACATTTGACGTTTGAAGATTTAGTAAATGAAAAACTTAAAACTTCAAAATTGCGGATTCATAACCTCGAGTTACAAATTGGTGGGAAAATATCTTTTTCTGAATTTGATCAAAAATTCAAAAGCTTGGCGTCCAATTATTTAGCTTCAATTAATGATGTAAAATTTAATAACGTAACAGATCAAGTCATGGAGTTACGAGCGGGGTCAGTTTCGCAGACAAAAATGGAATATATAATTATTGATATGAAGGATATTAAAAACAAATTTCATGAGTTTTCTAGAGATATTATATCAAATCAGAATGAAATTAATCAGCTTAAATTGATGCTACAAAATGAAACTGATAAAACATAGAATTAAACAAAATATTAACTGATCGTATAAATAATCTTGTAACATCTAGAGTTCGGGAAAATCTGTAGGCTTTAGAAGTTTTACTTATTAAAATGACTGGTGTTAATATATTTGGAACAGGAATAAATAGCACACCCATATCACATCTGAGAGGTCCTCCAGGTATTTGCTTTCAGTACCTTGACGCTGAAAAAAATTTTGATCAGAATAATCGTTGACTTGCAAATATGTCTTGTCCAATTGAGGATAAGGATGCCGCATGCAATAGTTATGTTGATGAGGAGGTTGTAAAAGTCTCAGATGTTCATGTAAAGGATTCAGAAATGACCAATAAAAAATAGATGTTGTGAGGGAAGGTGTCATGGTGCATATCAAGTTTCTCGAAAAAGAATTACCCGCTGTAAAATCAGAAGTAGAAACTCTTGATGGAAAAGTCACTATTGAAATTATAGAAGTGAATTCAAAGTTGGAAACTCTCGATGAGGAAGTAAAGACAATTCGGGAAAAATTGAAAAAACAAATGGAAATTTGATGTCTTTGAATGAAAAGGTATCATCACTGGAGTTGATTCAGGTTGAAATTAAAGTGTTTATTGATGGTGCTGTTGGAAATATAGCCTCAAATAAGAACGAAATAGCGGAATTCATAAGAGTTCAAGATCAATTGTTTGAACGACTCAGAAAAATTGAGCGTCAATGAGGAACGGACCTTCAAACTGATTTCCAGCTAAATGAGAAACATTTTAAGTTTATAAATTCATCAAATGCATTTGTAATCTTGGTTAATAAAAATGAAAGCTAATGCACAATATGAAATAATTGATAGACAAAAGATTCAAAATTCGCTCTAATTAATGTTTTTATGGTTTGGCTTAGAAAAGTCATTTCATCTAATCAAGTGTGATAAACCCGTTAAAAATATTCGAAAACATAGAGTGATTCATGATGGAAATAAATTAAACTTAGTTGATGGTAATTCATTTACACGCTATTGTCATTCAAGACAGCGTGTGAGAAGAAAAAGAAAGCTTGGTGAAACTTCTTAAATAAATGGAAGACGTAATAACAGATGTTCAAAGAGAGGTAATGTCCAATTCAGGAAATATTAATCAGCTGCAGATTGATGTTGATAATATGTGCAATGATATTCACCATCTCTCCACTGAAATAAATCGCATTATAATTAAAGCGAACATATTAGAACAAATATTGAAAAGTATTTTAGAAATAAAACTTTAAAAAATGCTCTATAAGTGGAAATACGATAATAAAAATAAACAGAAAAACCATTTTGTATTTCCTTCTCCAAGTTTGAGGTGTCTCATAATTGGAATTGAGGTGTCTCATAACTGTTTGAGGTGTCTCATAACTGTGGAAAAACGTCAATGCTACTGAAGTTGCTATTGGATAACTTTATTGATTCAACAATCTTTTCCTGTATAGCAAGTCAACTCATCAGCCTGAATATAAGTTGTTGAAGAACTCTTTCGATAAGGGATATAATAAATCTGAACTAATTTATTTATTTTCTAACGGCAATTGCAATATTGATGAATATCTCGAAAACCTACCTTAAAAACGTAAACAAAAATGTGCTATCGAATATTTTGAGAATATTGCTTCTCTACCTGATCCCAGTGATATTGATCCAGGGAGGAAGAATTTGTTCATTTTTGATGATATTGCTACGGAAAAGAATCAAAATCCTGCTGATAGTTTTTACACCCGTGGAAGAACCAGAATTGCCTAACACCCCCTATATCTTAATATCAATATCAATAAACTAATGCATCTTGCATCTCACGATGTCTACCACAAAAACATTTGCTTCCCATAAGCAACATCAGCATTGACTAAGCGTCATACTATGCGTGTTATTTGTTGTTGCATCATTATTATATAGACACAACCATGTCCAAGAGCATGGTCATCCATACAAGATAAAAGTTTTACAGTCCCAACCTTAAGTTCCACTACCGGGCCGGTCCTGCTGTGTCCCTACATGTGACGCTTGATTAAAAGTATGCTTCTTAAAAAGTAACTTTACATTCTTTACCTAACCCCAGATTCCATCAGCTATTTCTGGGCAGCAGCAAGAGTACACAGTTTATACATTCATTAAAAAAATCAGGTGTCCTATCCCTAACCTGTCATTAACCTGGCGGGTCCCATCCGACTGCGGAAGGGACCCGTTGGGGTCCCACCGCTTCCGCAGAACCCGCGCGAGATGCGCGAAGGACGACTCAGTCTTTCGTACTTGAGCACGAAAGACTGAGTCGCAAGGGGTTGTGGATGAGGCTTCATCAGAATCTACAAAGAACATGGATTGCCGAGACCGAGAATGATGAAAGATCGAAGACAACACCATGTAACCCGAAAAAGCTATAAAATAGGGCAAAAAAACAAGTTACAGGAGAAATTTATTAAAAATATTGACGTAATCGAAGTAAGATATAACTTATTCAACACGATAACCCATACTAGGCCCATTCCTGATCGAAAATACGATCCTCGTACAGTAAATCTCAAAATCACTTTTACTTAAATTGTTCAGTCTCACCGTTAAATGAAAGAAGAAAATAGATTCACATACCAAATTATGCACCAGAGACTGCGCTGTTTACATCTATACACGAAAGATACGATAAGCAAGTTTCGGAACAGTAGCGGTAGATCTCGAAGAACATGGGAAGTCCACTGCACAACATGACATTTTCAGCGACAAATTCAGCGGCCGCTTTAGAAGGAGCTGTGACGTGTGCCACCCATTGTCGTGTAGCTACCAATGTGATAAAGCCATAGCAAAAAATCCGAAACAGAAACGATGCCTCATTCAAAAGTTATGTCGAAATTACGATTTGGGGAAAAACGTAAAAAACGCAACTTTGACAATCATTTTTTCTAAAAATATCAAATATCCAAAAAGGAAACCCACGTCAATATATAGATATCACTTGTGAAAAATGTGTGTAAAATTTGAACATTATCATGAAACATGCAACTGAGATATGGACAAAAAACTGCCCTTTTTTCGAAAAAATCGAGTTCACATGAGAAAATTATATGCTTAAAAAACTCCGAAACAAATCATACACCAAAATGTTCACCAGCACTAGTCGCGTGCGCATATGAAGTTTCATTAAAATGCTTCGGTTTTACCAGGAGTTATGGACGCAAGACTGCGATTTTTTCGAAAACTCGACCAAATTTTTGAGTTTACACATCATTTTTAATATGAAAAAAAAATTAGGCTCGAAACCAACATAAATAGTTAACAAATTTAGTTTACAAGGCAGTGGAAAAAGTTTGAACAAAATCTAAGCAGCCGTTGCCGAGATATTATCGAAAAACTAAAAGAGTACACCATTTTCCTCGATTTCCTAATATATAAGCAAAGGCTGTGTAGACATCAATGTCAATACGCGTACTGAGACCGCGGGTAAAAGCCGGGGGGACCCCACATTTTACGTACAGCAGCAATTAAAAACTGTAGTTCAATTTACGTATCCCAAAACTATCACATACTACCAAGACAAACCATTAGAACGAATTCAAATTTAATTATTCTATTCGAGTTACCTTTCATCGATATGAAGAATATTCATAGTGATTACATTGCTTGTGATATGCCATTTGCAGAGTTTCAAAAACTGTGTAATGAAACGTATAAAGTACCTTATAGCTTTGTGCAGATTAATAATGATGCACCCCGGTTCTGGAAAGTATTTCAAAAATTTAAATCAATTATATATTCCACAGAAGTATTTTTCAGGCAACCGCTCTAGATTAAGCCTTGAGTTTTCGGTTAAAGAGTTCTCAATCGGGGTAAATGGTCGTTAACTCATGATTCGGGGTTAAATGGTCGTAAGACAGTGCTCAAATTTTTGATGTCTAAATAAAATTGTAGGTAAATGACCAGCTTTTATTCAGGGGTAATTGATTAATTTTGTTGGGCAAGATTCAGGGTAAATGATCGGTAGACTGTTGAGTTGTTTTTGCAAATTCTAGGGCAATTGGTTAATTTTTGTGCTAGTAATAATATTGAAGGAGGTTTTAATCAGGCGGTAATTGGTTAATTTTTGTGTTCGCAATAATATTGAAGGAGGTTTTATTCGGGGGTAATTGGTTAATTTTGTTGGGTAAGATTCGAAATAAGATTGTGGTAACCTATGACTTAAGCTGTTTATGCAAAGTGTTACCATGAGCTCTGTTCCGTGACTACTTAATGCCCAAAAATTCAAACTCAGCGTGCATAGCACGGTATGTTAAACATATACGGAAGCCTCTGTGTAATAATGTTTGAAGCCCATTTAACTTTAATCGGAATGAAAAGCTACTAGATCTGGTACTTAGGCCGGTGAATATCGGCTTTCGGATCACAGAAGTCTGAAAACTGTAATTAGATTTGACAACATTACAATAGAAGAACTAATGTTTGGCCAAACTATTGTATTGAATGCATTCATAACCGATCGTTCAAACTTTGTTGAAATTACAAATCAAATCTCTAAAACTATTTTGAAATCGACGACAAAATCAATCACTTCTTGCTTAAACTTAGCGATTCTTCATTCCTTTTCACCTGAAACTTATACTGAATTACAGAAACACACCCTAAAAATCACGGAGGGAAAATTTTACCTGTTGAATTTCAGTTGACAGGTTTTGATTGTTTTCATAACTTAGATGGCGAGCAGTGCAGTAGAGGTGTAGCTTTGTGGGTTAGAACCTCTTCTAGGGCCCAGCAAGTTAAGTTATCTGCAGAGCACCAATCAGCTAGAGAATCAGTGTGGTGCGAACTTTCTCTGAAAGGCAAGGATTGCCTCTTCGTAGGGGTCCTTTATAGATCACCAACAGTTCCTCTGATAATGATAAAGAACTAAACAGTCTTTCACCGAGCATAACTTTCAGCAGGGGGCATACGTTGATCGTTGATGACTTTAATTATCTTGAAATAGACTGGGCAGATGAATCCTCTCCAAGAGATAAGAATCACCCAGCATCCCTGTTCTTGGAGTATGTGAAAGACTCATTTTTAATTCAGAAAATCACAATGCCAACCCATTTTAGGGGCAAACAGACCCCAAATATTCTAGATCTAGTGTTTACTTGTGAAGAAACAATGTTAGATAGGCTTCGCCAAGTGGCTCCGTTGGGCAAAAGCAACCACCAATCATTGTTTTTCAGTATTAAGTGTTGTGCAGAAAAGACGCTTCGGAAGCCTGAATGTTTGAACTTATCGAAAGGCGACTATGTTAGACTCTGTGATGCATTGAATGCAGTGAATTTTTCGGAATGTATTAAGGTCATAAATGTGGCTGATTCATGGTCACATCTCAAAGACACGGTTAAGTCTGCAGTTGATGCCTGTCCGAAGACTACGTTTGGAGTCAAAAAGTCCCAGTGAATGAACAGTACAGTTATAGACGAAGAAAGAAGCATACAAGCATTATTTACGAACTCGCAGTGATGCTGATTATAACCTGCATGCAAGAGCTCGGAATCAAGCAATCAAGCTAAATTAATCTGTCGCATCGCAGTGAAAAACTTCGAAAACAGATTACCAAAAATGCATGAATAACCGGAAGGCTTCTTTTTCTACGCTAATTCGAAGAGAAAAACAAACGACGGTATTTCTGATTTGAAAATAGAACAATGAAAGATATCCTCTGATGAGGGCAAGGCTAAAGTTCATAATCAGTTCTTTAGCAGTGTGTTCACAGATGAGGATTTGAACAGTATTCCAGATGTTGAGGAGCACCCAGTTAGCTCGAAGTTAGCAGGTTTTGAAACACTCGAAGAAGAAATTCTCAAGCGCTTGGTTGGTCTAAGTCCCAACAAGTCGTGTGGACCAGACGGCTTCCACCCTAGATTGTTCAAAGAATTGGCAACCGTACTGACCGGCCCATTGACTGTATATATTCTTTCAAAAAACCTTGAACGAAGGAACTTTGCCGACTAATTGAAAAGAAGCTCGAGTAACACCATTGTTCAAAAAATGTGAAAAATGTAGCCTCAGTAACTATCGCCCTGTCAGTCAGACAAGTGTTGTTTGTAAGGGAATGGAATCTGTAGTGAGGGATAGGATTATCGATCACTTGACTGTTCACCATCTCCTATCTGCTATCAGACTGCCAACATGGCTTTGTTGCCGGCAAACCCTGCACCGTTAACCTATTGTCTACGTTGAACGATTGGCCTCGCCTGCTGGGCGACTGGGAGCCAGTTGATGCAGTGTACCTAGATGTTGCCAAAGAATTTGATAATGTTCCGCACGAGCGACTGTAGCGTAAAGTGACATTTTTAGGAGTAGAGGGAAAGGTACTGCAATGGATCACAGATTTTCTAGTAGGTAGATAACAGCGTGTCAGTATTAACGGAACCATGTCAGACTAGGCAGCAAAGCGCAGTGGCCTGCCACAAGGAAGCGTTCATGGGCCTGTTTTGGTCTTTGCTTTCATAAACGATTTGCCTGAAGCAGTCTCCAGCGTGTGCTCCATGTATGCCGACGACACAAAAGTTTATAATACAGCAAAATTACAGTATGAGAAGACATGGTTGCAAAGAGAGAGTAATGATTGAAAAGTCTGGCGTGGAAAAATATTTGGGAGTTTATGTCGATAAGGTGCTAAAATTTTCTAAGAATGTTGAAACGCAAGCTAATAAATCCAACAAACTTCATGGACTGATCAGACGCTCCTACGAGTTCCTAGATGCAGAAACGATAAAGCAGTTGTTTGTTGCTGTCGTGCGCCCGAACCTAGAGTTTGGAAACGCCGAGTGCTCACCGAGACTTGAAAAGGACAAAATTTTAGTGGAGAGTGTTCAAAGACGGGCAACAAGGAAAATTCCAGGCTTGAAGGGAAAGTCTTATGAAGAAAGATTATGAAGCATCCAAGCCTCTGTTATCGATGTCTGCTTGGGGACCTCATTGAAGTATACAAGTATTCTCATGATTTATACAAGGTCCCAGAAGTGTTACTAGAATTAGAAACAAGAACCAACATCAGGGGCCACGGCTATAAATTAAAAAAAATTCGTTACATCCACACGACAACATTTCTTCTCGCTTTGAATTACCGACATGTGGAACAGCCTCCGCGATAACATCGTTGACGCTCCGAGTATAAACGCGTTCAAGAACAGACTAGATAATGCTATGGAAAAATATATGTACAGATTTGAAATGCTTAGCACCATATCGAAACCGGTGGAAGTCTAGTAGCAATTTCAAACTACCGTCAGTTCATATCAGGCCTACTCTTCAGCGCCGACATTACTATGTTATGTTTTGTAACTCCTGTGTTCCGATAGACGACATTCACCGGCCTAAGTACCAGCTTCTTTAGCTTTTGTTCATTTCGATTCAAAGCGATTGGGCTTCAAACATTATTATGCCGAGGTCTTCGTATATGTTCTACGTATCATACAATGTACGCTGAATTGAATTTTTGTGCATTATATTCTGAATTTAAATTTTTTAGCTTAACGGATTTCCGGCAGTCTGGTGTTTACTCGAATCAAGAAATTCATGTCGAAGCGATACAGTGAGGTTGTTCCAGAGTGCGGTAGCAGGTATGTTTTTTAATGTTCTTTTCCATACTTCGACACTGCGTTCGAAACTATGTCAAGAGAATTGAAAATCTTGTTCATGCAATACTTCCTAAATGTCAATCTTAGCGTTGTGTTGGTTGGCTCACTATTGAACACTATTTAACATTATTGAACACTTTCAAATAGTGTCAAATAGTGTTCAATAGTGTTTAATAGTGTTCAATAGCCACTATTGAACAACCCCTTCTTGCCATCAAAATCGGTTGTTTCTTTAGATACAAAGATATGCTCCTTGTTCGTATGGTATCGGCCCTAGTTTATATCAATATTGTTGTGCACGATGTGCATCTGCGTACGCCGGGATGACGTCACGCAATCCTTATTCTAGGCCGGGTCGCAGAGCACAAGGGCAGGAGTTTTAAGACTCGACAGTTGCTATCGCGCCCACTTTATTCGGCTGTGCGCACTCACCCGGAGCAGTGTAATGTTCCTGTCTCTGACAGGGACTTAAAGCTGTTAGCTTCCATTTCTGGTACTTGAGATCTCCGTATGCAAGAATCCTTGCACATTTTTACAGTGAGGCCTAGTTTGAATTCAGCTTTTAGCTTCTATCCCCTTGAGATTGTTTATAGATTTTTGTGCTTTGTCTCTCATACGTAAATTTTAATTTCAGTTCCGTGACTTTCAATTGTACTAACTTGTGATTTTATTTGCATTCTAGAATCTTCGAACTGCCGATGGAACTGGAGTCTGAATCATTCTCTACAAAGAAAGAAGAATGAACTTCTGTGGGATTTTCTCTGCTTTTAAATTTCTAGTTCATTTGCGATTCAAGCAAACAAGTGACATCAATACACTCATTCTTGCCACATTCAGCCTGCACTTCAAATTCTTACCACATGTACTTCACACCCAGTGTTCGTGTTCTCACTCAAAACTGAAGGTCTATCACTCTACTTTTCACTGTTTAATTATATTACCTGTGATTTGCTATGGTATCCATTATTCACATGTTTATATCCATTTATTCCATTCATAAATATATCCATTTATTCACATGTTTAACAAAATTATCCTGGAAATCATGTGTGAAATGATAACGCTTAACAAAGAAATGCCAATAAAAAGTGGTTCATTTTATAAAGAAGATTGCGATCTATAAAACATTTTTGCAACTCCACACACCAGACGATTTTTTTCATTGTTTTCATGACAGAGGGCTGCTTGAAAATATTTGTGTTTCATGTTTGAGTGCTAATTATATTATTTATTCATATTTCGTAATCCAAAATAAATTTAGACCAGCAGGAATCAAATATTACAAATTCAATGTTATATATTACAATATTACTGTTCATGACAGTACTTGGTATGGCTTTTTGCCGTAGCAAGGCAAATCAACCAGGAACCAGATTTATTATACTTGGGTCGAAATTTATTATTACCGATGCATCAGATAAGTGCACCGTGTAGAGACGGAATTATATATGTACTCAATACGTTTGTACAAACTGGATATCTTAGAAGTTTCAATACGATATCCATACCCTTAAATAAACGATTAATCAGTATTGTTTACAACATTTAAATAGCAAATTCCGCGTTGTCACTTAGATTATAAGACAATGGGTGATTTTCATTTATATCACATTATCGCTTTTTATCTCATAGCTTTTGTGAAAGGTGGAGCTACTGACTTGAGGTAATTGGGGCCATCTTTGCCGATAGTGCCTTTGATGATAAGGTGGTCCAATTTAAATTCATATCCAGTGTTGCTCATGGTGATGTTAACGTCGTACACGTGTTCTGGAAAAGTGACAACAAAATATTTACTCATAACGGGGCTCAATTAATTTTCATATTTAGTCTTAATGTAGCAAGAACAATACTTAATATATAAACGAATTAAATAAACCGTTGAGTTTATTAATGTTGACGCAGCATAAAGCAGCATGGAAAGTTATCTATGTAAGGTTAATCGATGATTGTGAGGAAACGTGCTCGCGATCTAATTGCATGCTTGTTCTCATAAAAATGGACAGAGAAATGCACCATGCAAATATATAAAGAACATGATAATGCCGGGATGGAAATCTTTTTCGTTAGAACAAAATTAATTCCATAAAAGTAGTACAGTAAAAAAGCGTATGCGAGTAGAAATGAATATTAATCAAAATATTAGTACATTCAATTCAAGGATCATTCGTTTGTAGAAACTAATACAAAGCAACGCTTCATTCACTATAGCCAAGTAGAGAAGCGATTGTTCGTTCGTTAGCGAAAATCAATGTAACGACGACAATTGAAAACCATGAAAAAGATAATTGCAATCAAGCAGAGAATCGTTCACAAGCATAGTATGTGAAAACTGAGCTAGAACTCACTAAAGTTAAGTGGAGAATTGTTTGAATAATGAATTTGCCGGAGTTTACTTCAGTCAAATCGAGAATCTTTAAATAGTAGAACTTTAAATATCTTTCAGTCAAAATCTCTCAAAAGTAATGTGCGTAAATAGAAATTATTACTTCGAATGAATTTACCGCAGCCAATTAAGTGGAAGAATTTGTCGTGTAGAAACAGAAATAAAAATCATGCAAGACGTCACTACAGACACGTGGTGATTTGTAGATGCTAGTAGAAATGAATACTATGCAATACCTCGCTTCAGCCAGTTTACGAATCGCTTCGTAAGCGTAAATTAATTCCATGCATGCAAAAACTACAGTCGAGTGAGTCGTTCGTAAGCAGAAATGCATAACTTGCAAGATCTTCCTACAGTCGAGCGAGCATCGTTCGTTGGTAGAAATGAATATTACGCAAGAATCCTATACAATGGAATGAGAATTGTTCACACGCAGAAATTATTATCATGCTCGAATACAGTCAAGCAGAGAATCCTTCTCAAGCAGATAAATGACGTGCACAAACTTACTACTATCAACGGAACTTTCGTCCACATAGTAGATAGCGCGGCCTGAAAGGTTATCAGGGACCACAGAATTTATTCCAAATTCCACGCACTCGTAGGGAGGTTGGCAGCACCGGCATGTACCCTGAAATGTAGCACTAGTACTACATAATTGTATACGATGTAAATAATGAATTAAATTACACACAGCAAAGTTAATAGAACACCGCGTAACCTCGCCAATGTTTTTTGCATCTTCCTGTTTTGTGGGCTTGTATGATACAAAAAAGTGCGGTGTCTGTATGTAGAGATGTTTCTTTCTCGGCATTTGCACTTTCTATAAATTATATAATTGGGTAAAAACACGGATTGCAATTTGAGTAGCGTGTTCCACATGTCGGTGATTCGAAGCGAGAAGAAATGTTGTCGCGTGGATGAGTTGCAACGCAGTTTTTTAGTTTATCAACTACACACTGTAACTGCACTGTAACTCTATCAACTACACACTGTAACTGCAAAACGAATGGCTTGCAATCGTCAGGCAAATCGAGGAATAGCCACATTTGTGGTGGAACTGTTTAAAGATTATTCAGTCATTTTTATTTTAGAGGTATGAACGCATTTTTTATTAAAAAAAAAATTTACTCGTATTGGATTGGGTAAAAATTTTCGTGATCAATATCGTTCAATAAAGGAAACAGACAAGCACTATTTCTCTTGCCACTTTTTATGATTTCCGAGCAAGCGAAATGCCGTTACTTCCACATTTCCTCAATTTATTTACAAGTTAGTTCTCTAGTTTATATAATTTTATAATAGAGCTGATCAATTTACATCGCAATTTATTTCCGAAAATTGAGGCAAATTTGTCATGATTAATGGAACACGATAAAGCAGCTGTATAAAAATGTTTTGAATATGAAGAAGTAATGATGGGATCTTTTTAAATGAAAATATTGCTAAATTTTGAAGCAGTTTCTTCTTACAACTTTATTCGATAGCAGGAAATTTATATCATTTAACAAGATGCATGTGAAAAACGTATTCTTTGCAGTGTCGTTAGGAAAAAAATTTTCAGGCAAACTAATCGATATCTCCTGAACATTATAAAGGTAAGGTAGCATTAAGGCTTAAATGTTCCAGTTTGCGGAAACGTTCAAACTGGGAAAACTAATAAAACACTTACGTATTTCAGAGCATTAAAATAATTACGTGGTATTATAATCGTAACTGACATCAGAAATGGACCCGAAATAGATCATTCTATCACTTGAACTAGATTGAACACAATTCAACTGGTTAACCATAACTTAAAATGTATATAAATTTCCGATTCATTATTCTATTAGATTGAATAGCCAACCGACGAGTTTGCGCATGAATTTTTCGGTTTGCTCTGCAAAGTTGCCCACACTCATATACTTCGATCTGCAACGATAAACCCACAGTCGATAGCTCGCCATGCATCTGCATGGATTGTTTAGGGAAATTCGACTTTCAAATCTTTGTGTGGTCGTATCTTCCGCTATATGGAGTAACCCACACTAATCGACATCGTTGCCCACATTGGTGATTGACTGGGTGGGGTTGATTCTTGTTTCAATTTATAGTAATCCTTCTGGGACCTTGTGTAAGCCATGAGTATACTTGTATAGTTCGAGGAGGTTCCCACGCAGACGTCGATAGCAGAGGCTTGAAAGCTTCATAATCTTTCTTCATAGGAATTGCCCTTCAAGCCTGGATTTATCCTTGTTGCACGTCTCTGAACACTCTCCATTAAATTTTTGTCCTTTTCAAGTTTCCGTGACCACTCTGCGATTCCAAACTCCAAGTTCGGGCACACGACAGCAACAAACAACAGCTTCGTTGCCTCTGCATCTATGAACTCGCAAGAGCGTCTGATCAGTCCAAGAAGTTGGTTGGATTTATTAGCATGCGTTTCAATATGCTTAGAAAATTTCAGCTCCTTGCCGACATAAACTACCAAATCTTTTTCCCCACTAGACTTTTCAATCATTACTCTCTCGTTGCAATCGTGGCTTCTCATACTGTAATCTTGCTGTTTATTGTTCTTCCCAAGGTGAAGTACTTTACACTTGTCAGCATTAAAACTCAGCTGTCACGTATCAGCCCAGTTAACCAAACTGTCAAGATCATCTTGCAATTGCACTTTTATTTGGCGCATCATTCACTGTATCATGAACTTTTGTGTCGTCGGTATACATGCAGCACACGCTTGACACTACGTCTGGCAGATCGTTTATAAAAGCAACGAACAAAACAGGCCCAAGAACGCTTACTTGTAGCACGCAACTGCGCACTGATGCCCAGTCTGACATGGTTTTGTTAATACTGACACGTTGTCGTCTACCTACTAGAAAATCTCTGATCCATTGGAGTGCGTTTCCCTCTATTCCCAAAGACTTCACTTCATGCAATAGCCGCTCATGCGGAACACTGTCAAATGCTATGGTAAAATCGAGGTACACAACTGCATCCACTGGCTCCCTTTCGTCCAGCGGGCGAGTCCAATCGTTCAACGTAGACAAGAGGTAAGTGGTGCAGGATCTACCGGCAATAAAGCCATGTTGACAGCCTGATAGGATATGGTGAACAGTCAAGTGATTGATTATCCTATCCCTCACAACAAATTCATTACCTTTCAAACAACACTTGTCAGACTGACAGGGCGATAGTTGCCGGGGCTGCTTTTGTCATCTTTCTTGAACAACGGTGTTACTTGAGCTTCTTTCCAGTCGGTCGGCAAAGTTCCTTCGTTTACGGTTTTTGAAATAACACTGTCAAAGGGTCGGCCAGGACGGGTGCTAATTATTTCAGCAATCTAGGGTGGAAGCCGTCTGGTCCACATGACTTGTTGGGATTTAGAGCAACAAGGCGCTTGGGAACCTCTTCGTGTATATCAAAACCTGTCAATTTCGAGCCGACTGGGCGCTCCTCAATATCTGGAATACTGTCCAAGTCCTCACTCCTCACCTGTGAACACACTGCTAAAGAACTAATTAAGAACGTTAGCCTGGCCCTCGTCAGAGGATATCTTTCGTTTGTCTACTTTCAAATGAAAAATACTGTCGTTTGTTTTACACTTCAAACCAGCGTACAAAAAGCAGGCTTTCGGGTTCTTTTTTGCATGTATGGCAATATTTTTTCCAAGTTTTTCACAGATTTTTTAGCTTAACTTCAAGCTCTTACATACAGGTTATAATCAGCATCGCTGCGAGTTCAGAAATAACGCTTGCTTGTAGGCTTCCTTCTTGGTCTTCAGCTGAGCTATAACAGTACAGTTCTTCCACTGCGACTTTTTGACTCCTCCAAGCGTAAGCTTAGGTGCACAGGCATCAACTGCAAACATAACTGTGTCTGAGAAATAAATATGAATCAGCCACATTCATGTCCTTAATACAGTCCGAAATATTCGCCGCATTCAATGCATCACGTTCAATGTGGTCGCCTTTCTCAAAGTTCAAACGTTCGAATGTGGCCTACCATAGTCGCCTTTCTCAAAGTTCAAACGTTCACGCTTCCGAAGCGTCTTTTCTGCATAGCAATTGATACTGAAAAACAATTATTGGTGGTGGCTTTTGCCCAACGGAGCCTCGTGACGAAGCTTATCTAACATTGATTCTTCACTATTAAACACTAGATCTGGAATTTTTAGGGTCTGTTTACCTCTGAAATGGGTTGGCTTAGTTATGGTCTGCATTAAAAATGAATCTCGCACAGACTCCAAGAACAGAGATGCTGGGTGATTCCCATCTCTTGGAGGATTCATCTGCTCAGTCTTTTTCTGGATGGTTAAAGTCACCAAGGATCAACGTATGCCACCTGCTGAAAGTCATGCTCGGTAAAAGGATGTTAAGAGGAACTGTTAGGAGATCTATAAACGACCCTTAGGAGGAGGCTATCCTTGCCTTTCAAAGAAAGGTCGCACTACACTGATTCCTTAGCTGATTGATGCTCCGCAGATAACTTAACTTGCTTGGCCCCATAGGAGGCTCTTGCCCACAGAGCTACACCTCAACTGCACTGCTCTTCATTTAAGTTATGAAAACAATCAAAACCTGGCAACTGAATTTCAAAAGGTACAACTTTCCCCCGTGATTTTTGGGGATTATTTCTGTAATGCAAATAATGTCTATACACCCGTTTGCGATCGCACTTAACAGTTCACTTTTTTGTTCAAACCGGAATCCGAGTTCGTACAAAGACATTTCAAACTTTTCGCGCGCTGTCACTTTGATGTATGAGGTTACTTCCTACATTATTTACAGGCCTGGTTCTACGGACATCACCCGTACCAATTACTTGTCCTCCAGTTCCTCTGACTGACCATAAGCGGCCGGTGTTTTCTTGACAGCTTGAGAGTGATTGACCTGATTTTCCGTCCCTTCCCCCTGATTCTCTCCTGCCATTTCTCGCAAAAAAACACTCTTTCTAAAGAGGTGAAATCCTTCTTTACAAAAACGGACTTGGACTCGGCGGATTTTCCAGTCTTTCTCGCTGCCTTAAACACGCTCCAAACCTGGTGCAGGATCTTTTACAGTCATCTACAGAGGTCTGCAGGTGTTGGCACCAGCATCCTTCGAGCGTAGCTTCTTACACGATGTAATATCAATCGGTGTGTTGAGGGCCTTGCCACAACAGTCTGCAATAAACTCGGACCTTCGTATCGGATACTGTACTTTTGGGAATACCAAACCACAAAAGGTTGGATTTAATACAAATCCCTATATCAGGTAATTCGCTGGAGCTTTCGCTAGCGACTTCAGATAGATCAGCTCTCTGGTTCTTTACTTCTATTTTTCTGCATTATTTAGCTGAGCTTTCACTTCAGTGAGCTCATTGCAAAGCGAGCTCAATTTTTCGCTCAATGAGCGCACCTCCTTACTCAAGGAGTTTACGACATCATTCAACGATTTCGACTCGTTGCCTTGCTCTTCCACCGACATCTCTCTTTTTCGAGCACCAAGAGTTGGTTTTTCACAGTCACAGCAAAACCAATGAAGTAAATTAGTTTTCTGGAGAAATGAATACTCTTTAGAGCTCAACTTCAAACATCTAGTACAAATTTAATCTTCGCAACGTTCACAGGTGACCGCCTGAACAACTTTGCTCAGAGACATCTCTTTGCTGTACTTGTAAACTTTCATCTCTAGCTGAGCTGATTTGGTTTTATTATCCATTGGGTCACAAATTTAACTATTAAATAAGCCCTGGAGTCAACGCCCCGCCTCAACACGCAATAACTACACGCAGCCTCAGAGCTAGAAGTCACAAAATGCACTGAAACACCGTAACACAGATCTGCAAAACACCGGTTAAAATAGTAGCGCCGTTGGTTTTCAGCAATACTTAAGCATGCACGCTTATAAGCAGGTAGTTTTGCATCAGGCCTAACCTACTCCGGCCTAACCTATACACGCTTCTCCGATTCACAACCTTACAGCAACCAATTACTGTCTCTACCAGCTCATTTGCCCCTTCCATCTAACTTCCTTCAGCCAGTGAGCTTGACTCCGTTCAATGAGCTTGACTCCGTTCAATGAGCTTGACTCCGTTCAATGAGCTTGACTCCGTTCAATGAGCTTGACTCCGTTCAATGAGCTTGACTCCGCTCAGGTTTGTTTTGGGTGGAGAAATGTTGCAAGCTGGCACGCTAGCCAGAAGAGGTTTGGCCAGATTTAGTATGACCATGCGTAGCTTGAGCATGCTTGAGCGGTGGCTGTGGACATCCAACGCGCTATGGTTTAAGCAGTTTGATAAGCAACAGTTTGATTCATAGTCCCATATGCCATAAAGCAAACTTACCCACGGAATGGGACATGAATTGTGAAGTTAGGCAATGCTGGCCTAAGGCACAACCATGACATACATGTTTGTGGGAGCACTTGTGTCGGGTTAAGATTAAGTGTTAGGTTAGGTTAGGTTGTTCACCAATGCGGATCGAGGAATTCCGTGGTGTTGTATGTCTAGCGTTTTATTCAATCAGGTCATTTGATTTTCATTGCAGCTGTTACGTTCGATGGTCGTATAACGCGAGTCTCAGCTAAGGAGGAAGATGGGCAGGGCCGAGACTATAGAGATTTAGAGAACTGTATTCGCTGGAATCTGGCATACAACTGAAGGACAAACGCTTGCTGGCCTTACATTGACATACCATTGACAATAGAGTAGTTCTATTTGAATTTGATCATAATACGTAAACACGTAACAGCAGCAGTAACCTTTTGATTTTTCGTGTGTGCTGTTGGTTGTCTTTATTTTTTATAATTGGGGTTAAGACTTGTGGTGACAAATGGGCCTACCAGCCTGATCTCTGTCAGAAAGGTGTTTTTATTGCTGCTACGTACAATTGTTGATGAATATGATTTCGGGTCCAAGAGTTTGTAGATTAGGGTGGATCAAAAAACATTTTTGTGAATCCCTTATCCGACTGCAATTTTTTCATTTGATATTCACAACCCCTTACGTCTGCAATGATGGATGGAGGGTTTGGTGCGTGTGAAAAGGAAAATGATGGCGGGTTACGACACTAGTGTAGTAAGGGGGCTGGTTATCATGATGGTGAGGATGCTGCCCTCACCCTCTGGAACAAGAAGCCCGTCGGGTTCGAGGCAAAAGCGCCCTCTGTAGGCGGTAGCATGATGATGAAGGGAGGGAGCGAAAACACAGGTATATGGTTGTGCTGTCATAAAAACGAAAAATGATGGAAGAAGCACGAAAGAGGATAAGTCACAGTTTCCTAGAAACATGCACTCTCGCTTAGGACGCTCTTTTCTGGGAGTCTACGAGGGTCAACGAAACTCTTCACAAACCTTAAAATATAGCCAAGGAGGAGCAGTTTGTTAATAACTAAACAGTACAATTTCTATACGTAGTACCTACATCTTGGAGCATTTCATAGGAGGGGCAGCGAACGGCCACGACGGTACACCCCTTCAGGAACTTGTTGTAGAATTCGTGAGCGTAGGAGTGCGAGCAACCCAGCACTGCAGTGCAAATAATTTGATTCTTGGATTAAATTAGCTACTTAAAACCGCAGGAATTTGTATCTTCAACTTGTTTGAGCCAAAGTATAACATTCATTACATAATGAGAAATACTCGTACCTTTACCAAGTTTTTATGAGCTATTGGCCGAACGAAAGACCAGAGAAATAATGCAAATTAAAATTCCGGGATTATAAAGAAACATTGGTAGAAAATTAGATAAGCAGACTTTCACTATCATATTAATTAGATAGTAAATTTCATGAGAAGAATGCTAGCAAAGATCATTTCACTAAGAAGGGTGAATCCTCCTTAGTGTTTAAACATGAGAATTCACAACGAAAAGTTGACCCGCATTACGATATTAAATCGACAAATGGGAGAAAAGATGGTCTCGACATTACAATGATTGGTTAGAAGTAAAAGTTTCGGATGATTTCCAAAATCCTGTGTTAAATATAGGAAGAAAATGGGAAAGGTTATAATTCTTGACCTATGAACTATAAAAATGATGTGTTTGTATCAAAAAGTTTGTGTGTTTAAAGTCTAGTACATTAAATACGTCGGAGCTGTTCGAGCACTTATCCACATTGCTTCTCTTGCGGGGATGTTTTCCAGCCCTGAAATTTTATTCATTGTGGGAACAAAGTATGGTATCGCAAAACTAGGAGGAAACGTTGAATCATGAATTTAAATTAGATACTCAAATTCAAATAAGTGTTTAATTGAGATGAAAAATTAGATTATTCACGTATTTAAAGGGAGATGTATGTTAAATGTGGATTTTAAAATGATATCGAGACTTGGAATGATTGGATTAGGGATACTCGAATTTAGAGATTCTCAATCTCGATCACCGCCGGTCAAACCTGCTATAGCTAGTGCGCTATTAAACATTAGCATCGTACTCTACCGTGGTTATAGGTGGAATGCAAGAATATTGATCGCTTTAGCCGTTTATGTGGCTCTTTAACATTTAATCGCTTCCATGAACATTTGATCATTCTGTTGATTATACTTGCATTCTTAAAGTTAAAACTGATGTAGTTCGCCTCTTAAACTATTTCAATGAATATACGGTAATTTTCTTTAAGTGTGGGCGTTCAGAAACGGTATTATACAAAGAGTCAAATAAAATAGAATGAAGATGTAAGATGATTAAAAATTAAGGAAATGCTGTGAAGACCGCCAACATGAAGTGTTGTATGGAGAAAATAAAATAAATGCGTTCAACATTCGCATCTGAAGAATAAGAGAATTTTTTGACCCTAGGGAAACGAATTAAGATTGTTAAGTAAAGTTAGTCTTTGAACGCAATTTAAGGGTTTCATGAATAAAAGATATAAGTATGAAATTCAACTAAATTAAGGCTCGTTTTGAGAGGATTGAGAGCACCAAAGCCGAACATATTAGTTTGTAAACAAAAAACTTGAATGAATAACAGAAACAAAAATGTACAAATTTGAGTAAAACGCTTGTATATGAATACGAATCCTGTGCCAAGAAAATAATATTGTACTCTTTCTACCCTGATGCACACATACAAAGTGTGCACACTATGCGCACTCTGTACCTCCTACAATAACAATCAGCTGGGCGATCAGATAACATGAAACGTAACAAGACGTACAACGATTATGGCCTCAATGATATCATCATTTTAGTAACGTGCACGAAACAGCAATTATCTTTCGACATTAGGGTCACGGACAACTCTTAGTTAATGTTGTCTCACTAGCCATGGCCGCCGCTGCCGTCATATACACCAGGACATACATTCCTTCGTCCCAATGGCGTGTAAAAATGTATGTCCCCAGTTTCGGTCGCGTACACAAGCAGCTATACGTATAAAGCCTTCTCCATACGTATGTGCAACGTCTTTCAGCAACAGCTTTGAAAATTACCTTGCAGCTTGCACTGTGTTTGCCGTCGATCGATGTAAATAATCTAGATTTCACGAACCATTTTCCATTCCCGTCCTACACACTTTCTTTAAAACTATATCCTTCTCGAATCTCGACTCGAATAACAAATAAATCTCTAAATTTCATCAATTTATCGAATTACCCTCTAGAGTTTAGACTATGTTTATACCAGCTTATGCCATTAATAAGCAACGAGACGTTGGTAATGGCGGTATTTAAACACTCGGATTTAAATAGTCTAAATAAGCAGTAAGAGGTTATCAAGGCACGATATTTAGTTTAGTATTTAGTTAGTTTATTGAATACTGTATGAATGTCTTAAATGACAAAATAGGAGATGATGTTTTCACTATTAGGCTGACAATATTTAGCATACAGGTAATACCACTACATGAACTCTCATACATCTCACTTACTTTTACCAGAACATTCCGGCTGACTTTTTCCGCCGTTGATGTAGAGGTCTATGTCGCCGATGGGGTCCTTTATGCCAAACACTATGGGCAGAAGTAATATTTATAGTTTAGCCGAGCTTACAAGCTAAGGTTATTAATGTATTTGTGCCGGATATGGTCAAAAGTCATTTATTTGCTAAATCAGAGATAATAGCTTTCTTACGGTGTTTCTAATCAATATCGTACTCCTTTATGCATCTACAGTGTGGTATGCTATGAACAAGTTTGAAATTTAAATGAGTACTCAATAGGCATGTCATATTGAAACAACGGCGATCAGTAGTTTTTATATGTTGAAAGGCTGATCTACTAAAATAATTCTTCAAATCGATGTTGTAACTTTATTAAAATCCACTTTTTCATAATATAGCGCCATTCGAGAGTTTAATCCACGCTGAAAACCCATTTTCTGCCGTGTTTCTCAAGAGAAGATCATTAATTTATACCCAAAAAAGTAAATAGCGTGTGTTATGCTACCCATTTGGTTATCACTGTCAGGCAAAATTAAAAAAAAACTTTTAATGAAAAACCAAAAAGCTATTGTTTTCTCCCCATATGTAAAGTAGCTGAATAGATATAATTAAGAGAGTAACGATAAAATAATTTAGCAGCTGATGGGTTATCAATTTAACTAAATCACATTTTATCGATAATAATTTTTTCTGCCGTTAATTCTGCAACCAACAACTATGGATTTCAATTTAAAGTACAATTTACAAATCTATTCCATCAATTCATAGAACATTGAATCTCGACCGCAAAAGGCGCATGCATACTGCAAAAACAAAGTGAATATTTAAGTAGCACATAGATAAGTTTCTACTTAGAAGAACAACATCTAAAATTAAAAATGCTATTCGGCTAATTAAGTCTTGAGGCAAAAATTTGCCAGGCAATAGTCAATGAGTCAACCAGAAATATCGTTTCTAAAACCTATAGTACAGCTCGTAAATTATCCATTTTAGATAATTGTAGTATATACTTTCTTTCATGGTTGAAGGTTATTATAAAGTGTCAAAAATTTATTATAAGATTAATAAGATAACGCCTACAAAACAAACAGAGGAAGCAAAAAGACGGGCTTACGAAGTTACCAGCTGCGAAAAATTGTCAATGGTAGAAATAATACTAAATTTTCCGGCCACTGCATCATCGTAGACGAGTGATGAAAGGCACCAAGAGTTAGACTGCAAAAAGGGGCTCGAATGTGTTAAGGTATAAAATTCTTCTAGCGGAGAAATAGAGTTAAACGAATTAAAAATATTCTCCCTACGTTCGTTCGAAATTCCTTAGAAAATGTCTGGTAATTCAGTAAAAAATAAATATAAAGAATCAAAATTCGCTAAAACATAAGCTACTTTTATACTGGTAACAATCATTATCGATTAACACGATTTCAGTGCAATAGATTGAAAGTTCAAAATCGATCGTACATCCACATATACAGTATATCACACTCTGGCATTGCTTCAAAGTATCCGCATTAATTTTAATATCATCAAGAACACAATTTTATTTCAGCATTAGACGAGCTACGTGGATTCTGTGTTGTAAAGTTCCGTCCACATAAAATGTTTCATGGACGAGGTTTCTTTAATTTTCATATCAAACCCATAATGATTCAAGATCCTCCTACAGAATGCCTTGGTGAATGCCAGTACTATATGTTCGGTGAGCATAGATACAAATATACAAATAATAAGAAACATTGTTACAATATTACATCTTACAGACTGTGTCGGTGTGATAGACAATCACTTCATCGGCGTCGCCTCGCTTCAGTCCTATGTAAGTTTTGTTGCCTCCGTACCTCCATTTGGCTAGGACTAGCCTTGTAATTCTGTACAATTCATCGGCGTCGCCTCGCTTCAGTCCTATGTAAGTGACGTTGCCTCCGTACCCCCATTTGGCTAGGACTAGCCTTGTAATTCTGTACAATTCATCGGCGTTGCCTCGCTTCAGTCCTATGTAAGTGTCGTTGCCTCCGTACCCCGATTTGGCTGGGTCTAGCCCTGTAATTCTGTACAATTTGCTGTTTTAATGCGAAAGAAACCGACATGTGGTTAAAACATATGTCAGTTATTTACAAGTATTATTAAATATTTCCTAATTACCCAAAGGTCATGACTTGATATGCATTGAATTAATTGATCTACCTGTTTTCCTGAACAGAGACGTGATTTAATTAAAGATATTTTAATAACAAATATTGAACTTGTTTATAATGAAGAACTAGAATAAACTGAAGAATTTGGTTATAAATTGGATCAAAATTACTCAAAGTTAAGCCAATTATTGCATAAATCAATCTTTACACACACGGCGTACTAACTCGATATCAAAATAAACATCGCGAAGGCCATTATGTTGGTTGTCAATCAATATCTTGTCATCAATGCCGCCTTAACTTTGAAATCAAATAGCCATATTCAAGTGTTACAAAAGTCCAATTGATTCAAACATAAACAGCAAAATAAACTTTGAATGTGAATGGTCTCAAGTTTGAAAGATTACGGATCGTACTAGGATAATTATTGACAAAGTGTCTAAATGCTTTTGAGATCATAGCTCAAGGTTATTACGTGTTTTCTTGAGAACAAAAACTGCTATTAAAATCACTTGGCTGCTTAAGTCGCAAATTCACCAGGAATTTAAAAGTAAAGAAAATAGCCAAAAAGTTCACAATTTCTTATAAGAGAAAACGTTTCGGAGTCCAGCTCCATCGTCAGTTCAAAACCTAGAACACAGATACAAACAATTAGTAGCCTAAAATTCACAATCAAACAATTCACCTAAACTTGAGGACATTAGAACTAAAATCGAAAATAAAACAAACAAAAATGAGATAACATGTGGAGAAGGTTCTATCTATTTACAATTTGTAGAGGATAGGAACTGAATGCGGCATTTAAACTGGGCTTCTGTTTGAAAATATATAATGATTCTAAAATTCTTAGGTCAGAAACACCTGTTGTGGAGGCTAAAACTCTAAAATCACTAGCCTCCACAACAGGTGTTTCTGACCTAAGAATTTTAGAATCATTATATATTTTCAAACAGAAGCCCAGTTTAAATGCCGCATTCAGTTCCTATCCTCTACAAATTGTAAATAGATAGAACTTTCTCCACATGTTATCTCATAATTCTCATTTTTATTTGTTCTATTTTTGATTTTAGTTCTAATGTCCTCAAGTTTAGGTGAATTGTTTGATTGTGAATTTTAGGCTACTAATTGTTTGTATCTGTGTTCTAGGTTTTGAACTGACGATGGAGCTGGACTCCGAAACGTTTTCTCTTATAAGAAATGGTGAACTTTTTGGCCATTTTCTTTACTTTTAAATTCCTGGCAAAAACTGCTAGCAGCGGCATGGTCTACGCTTGGTTTCCTTTACTGAAACCTTTTTGGCTTCCTCTCCCTTTTTTTGGCTTCATTCTTAATTAAACTCAAAAATCCCCAAAAACTTTCAATTGAAGGTTTAATTTCACTAGATGAGATAGGTTCATTAAAAAATCAACATTTTGAAATCACCAGCAGTTAACATCGCCTGTTATCATGAGGAAATTTAATCAAGTTGATTGTTCATGAATATGAAATTCCCACCAATTCTGTATTTCTGATCTTGAGGTGCAAAACATATTTGATACTTACTTTGAAGCAATTAATGCTCGCGGCAGGCAGTCACTATGTAGTTTTAATTTAGAATGCCTTCAACCATTTAACTGATTATGTGGCAGCATCACCCGACTCTGCTGCAGAGCACGTATAGATATAGACGCAGTGCAGCACTCGTTCGTTCAACGCTAGGTCTTCAGCACTTGAGTGAAGCTCGACACGTTTACGTTGGTCTACATTAGTAAGAAATTTGAATGAAATATTGCGGCTATTATCTTGTCTGCCTACATTTCATTCAATTTCGATTCATATTACAATTACTATATTTTAAAAATTTTGTTAGGCATAACATTCTCTTAGGATATAATATCGAAACAAAAATTAAAAGGGAAATTATAGAAGGAACAATATTATCTAGCGACTATAGCCCTCTCTATCCTGATTCAAATATTGAGTCTTTGAACCACGAGCAAAGAGTATGAAAGACTTTGCTAACTATTCAAAATGTCGAGTTATGTAAACTGAATTAAAAAAGCTGTAAGAATTCGGTCATTTAATTGACCATAATTTTTTATGCCCAATTACCATAGGAATTGTAATCGACAACCATCTCTTTACATGTGCTTTTAAAAAGCTGTCATATAACAACAGAAATTTATTCAATAATGTCATCATTCAAAAAATATTTACGTACTTCTGAACCTTGGTTCCATAGTGCTCCTGCAGATAAGCACCGGTCATGCCACTCAAGTGTGCCCCCAGACTGTGGCCTATCAGTTCGATCCTGCTACTCGGGATACCATGCAGTTCCTAATGGGCAAAAATACGTGTCAGAAAAGCCTTTACTAGTAGTAAATAATAAAATAATAGTTATTTGTCATGAAAACTTATTACAATTATTATTTAGATTCCACCAGTATTTTGAGCCCTGAAGGATTTTGAGTATTGAACAACAAACTTAGGTATTTTAGGAATGCATCACTTCATGAGGAAAAGAAAAATGTTTCGCTCAGCATCACCTGCAAGCTGTTAATGAGGGAGGCGAGTTCCCGAGCCACTATTTCCGTATTCTTTACAGCCTGCTTGTAGGATTTAATCAACTCGATAACCATATGTCTAACAAGATTAGCAAGATTGGTTCTCCGCCGCTGCGATATTCCACTGTAGATATTCCACAACCTGTTGTGTTCGGCGCCCTCGTCGTCCACAGCGCCCTCGGCGCCCTTGGACCAGTCCACTACCACCACGTTGCTAGAGCTATCAGCTTCCATCAGCTCTCTTCTCATTTTCTGAAGACACGACCGAAAAATTCTTCGAGCTCTGATCTGCTAAGTTATCATTTGACATGGCAGTCGTATTACATCAAGAAATGGACACAATTCATAGATTATGAATTATTAAAAACAAATTATTAACGTTGTGCACCAAACAATAATGCCATGCACTGGCTCAAGTTTGATCCCAAATTATGAAAAGATTGAGAGTCATTGAGTCAAACAAGTTGATCGCCATATAGAGGTTTAATATACCTGCAGATTACTAAGAGTATTTCCAATGTGCGTTTGCGGAGCTATAAAATGTGTTTGCTGCGCCACTACCGACAAAATGGAGATTCAAGAGGTGGCATAGGGTATAGAGAAAGCTGGAGGAAAGAGAGAGTGAAATTACAAGTAAATATAATAACACAATTAGAGATTAAAGTAGGCGCTTCTCGTATATTAAGTTTTGTCAAGGGTGGGATGCGGGTTGAGTTGGTGTTAGATGGGGGAGAGAAGGGGTGTTCGTCCTTGCTTTGATGTGTTTGTTCGGATGAGTGAAAGCTTAATGCTCATTTATATCTACATTATTTAAATTATTAGGCACTATTAGACTTATTTTTGTCAAGGATTTGCCACTCGTCTGTATCGTATGTCACTTTAGGCACGTTTGTCGGTTTTTCTGCATCATCAGTGTCACTGAACCTATCAACTTTAGGGGAGTTTCGTTTTTTTGTTTCCGTCATCAGTGTTACTGTACTTATCAACTTTACGTGAGTTCCGTTTGTTTGTCTGCATCATCAGTGTCACTGAACCTACACGTGTTGTACGAACTGAAGTTTCGATACATTGTGGGTAGTGCGGGCGTCTTGATGTTGACACAACTTGATGTGTTATTGAAATTTTCGAGGTGATGACGGTAATGTTCCACTACTAGTGAATGAGAGAAAAGAGCATGAGGCGGCCCTGGGTGACTCGTAGAGAGATAGGGAAACGGAAACAAACTGGGAAAGCGAAAAGCCGCTTGACACTGCGCGCATTATTTGCTTGTTCGGGTATATGCATGGTATTTTGGGAGGGTAGGGTGTCAATGAGATAGGAGACTCATCAGAGCATTTCCATTTATCATTAGGTAAATGTGGATGGCTTTTTAGAATAATATTTACAGTATTATATTATTTATATTATTGTGTGTGTGGGAGCGGATTTAGTGCAGGAACGGATGAGAATATACGAGATGAAGATTGAGAGATAATGAGGCGATACAAAATAGTCGATCAAGACTTTGATGATTGGACTCATTTTTGTTAGCTGTGAAATGCTTCTGATTAGCGTGTTGCTCTCTATTCGTCCGTTTCCGTTAGTCTGGTAGCGCGGTGTGGGGGCGTGTGATCCAGACCTACCTCATCCAACTGAAAAAATAAACCGATGAATACCTCCCGATTCCAGACAACCTTCAAAAAACTCGTCGCTCCACTTATCCGACTGACTGACACTGCCACTGGTTTTTACGCCGTGACCGACGACGCTACTGTCATCGGCAAACTTACTTCAAAAAAAGCAACCGAAGCATTCCACAAAATCAACCTGACACCCAATATACTTTTTTTACCAACCTAAAACCAAGACTCCGGACGCCGACTCCAATCTCCAAACGGAATTTATTGACGACGTTAGACGGTCTTCGCTAAACTCGACAGAAAGACAGACAGCTGACCAGATTTCTCAGACCGTCCCTTTCCCCCGACAGCCAAAATTCTCTACGGAGAACGCGACCCCAGAAAACGAAGAATTAGTGACGAACACTACGGAGAATCAACCACTTCAATGACAGGACAAGACGAATCAATTGCTGTTAGACATTTTAGAAGCAACAGAGACACCAACAAAATCCCTGCCGTCCCTCACAGCAGCAAGGACTTTGGCGAGCTGAGAAAAAACGAATTCGAACTGAAGCTCTCGGCAGAAGACCTAGACTATCTAAAAAATTATCGACTTTCTGAGACGAGACAAATTTAAATGCAGCAGGACCAAAATCAACATCATTCTTCACGCCACCATCATTTCCATGGACAGACACACAACCACAAAAACAACCACCGTCAAAAAGCCAAAACAATCCACATTTAAACATCCTTCCCCATCATGACCCCTCAATCAACACCGAAGATATTGCAGCACCATGTCCTACACCGGCACAATAAGAAATTTACGTTATCATATATTTACAATAATATACATCCTGACTGACTTCATTCTTATTAACGATCACTCTATCACAGGCAACAACACCTCACTCAAAATATTCAATTACAACGTCCATAGCTGCAACATAGATAACACAATTCACTCCGGTGCTGCCATAGCAATCAAACGCCATATCCCATACAAAATACACGACAACTTCCTTACAGACATGCTCGCTATCAGAATAGATACCCAACAAGGACCCATCACATTAGGAACTAAATATATTCTACCCCGCATAGACTACATCAACTACATTGACTTGCACACACTTTTGAATGCGGCCCCATCCCGTATACCTCCTCATAGACATAAGCGCATGGAAATAGAAACAATGACATTAGAAAACATCTCCTCCAACCACGTAGAAAGACATGTACACTCACTAATACCTCCATGAAACTGTACTCACATCGGCCCCTACTTTCCTACCCTCATCACCCGTAAGAACGCATTACCTGATAGAGTCCTACACAAAAATAAGGCTGTAAGGGAAATTCACCCTTTATGATTTCAGTTACTTCAATTTATTTTTGTGTCGTAAGTTTTACGGCTGCTTGTAGGGTTGGTAACCATGCTATTTGATGACGTAGCGTTACCGGCCTGAAGCCCGTGTTAGTTCTTCTCATTCGATTGCTGTCACTTGGTCGGAGCGTACCTACTGTCACTATTTTCGAGTGTACTTGTAGCGTTCCTATTAGGTGGGTGTTAGACTGTTAGTGCATTTGCTCGCTACTTTAATGTTCGGGTCTTGAATATAGTGTTTGAATTCTTGAATGTATTTATGTGTTGTGTTAACTGAAATTGTTCCATGGAGTGATATTCTTAGTTATAGTCGTGCTGACCACCATTGTTCGGCAGGACCGACTCTTTGCCCGGCCAGCAAATGCGGCTCCTAGTTAGTCCGGCCTCTACCGTACTTCCCAACTACAGCACCAGCACCAGTCGGGTTTCAACCCGAATTCCATAGTCATTGCTGCGCACCTTCAGCCCAGTGTCCATCGTGCTGTGCACCATCAGTCCAGTGCCCATGCCCATCGTGCTGTGCACCATCAGTCCAGTGCTCATGCCCATCGTGCTGTGCACCATCGTTGCTGTGCTCTACCATTGCTGTGTACTAGTATTGCTGTGTACTACCATTACTGTGTACTACCATTGCTGTGTACTACCATTGCTGTGTACTACCATTGCTGTGTACTACCATTGCTGTGTACTACCATTGCTGTGTACTACCCCTACCGGCATCACAACCCTCCAACTCAAACACCTACCCGAAAGCATGATCCACTATCTACAATACATATTCAATAATGCCATCGCCGCCGGCTATTTCCCAGATTCACTAAAACACGCCATCACGATCTTCCTCCCCAAACTCAACACCTTATAACACCAAGTCCAAAATTACAGACCCATTTCGCTACTAGACATCCACGGTTAGCTTTTAGATAAAATATTCAACAATAGATTATACCAACACCTTTCCATTCAAAACATTCACAACACTAGACAACATGGTTTTAGAAAACATGAGGGACACACACAGCACTAGCCACATTCCACGAAACACTGGCATACACTTAGCACAAAGACACACCACTGACATAGTGTTCCGCGATGTGACCAAAGCCTTTGCCAAGGTTTGGCACACCGGACTCCAATACAAGATCATCCAACTCAACCTCCACCAGTCCCTCACCGAACACTTTACATTACAACATTACAGGTAGAACTGCATCCATAAAAATCCATAGGTCCCCACTACAAGAGGGGCTAGCAGGGCTAAATTTTCATTATCGAAGAACAGACTGGGAGGATATTGGGAATGAGCTCCTTGAAATTGACTGGAGATCTGAGTTCCTGGAACTAAATGCCGAAACAATGTACAACAAACTGTGCGAAATATTACTGCAGATATACGTGCGTCACACGACGGGAAAAACCCAAACGCCACATAATTCCGAGGGACAGACGGATCCTCATGAGAAAACGAGCAAGCTTGAACAACCAGATAACGGCCGCCTCCAGGAACATAGAGAGGCGGAGGCTGGAACATCTAAAGGTTAAAATTAAGGAAACTGAGCGACATTTGCAGGACTCACACGAGGCCGAGCAACAAATTGCAGAGGCGCAAGCGGAGTCTGCCATTCGAGAGAATCCCAAATATTTCTACAAATATGCCCGGTCAAAGGCCAAAATCAGAGCCTCAGTGGGGCCTCTGAAAAATAACGATGTCCTTGTTGGAGACGACCAGGGCATGTGCGAACTTCTGGGAGCTCAATTTGAAAAAGTATTCAGCGAACCCCGATAATCAAGACAGGAGAACGAAATTGGAGTCATTCAAGAACTTCCAGGGGAGCGGGAGCTGATGAACATTGAGTTTGAAACACCGGATCTAGAGAGGAGTATCCAAGAATTATCTACGTATTCGGCTCCCGGGCCAGATGGGGTCCCTGCAGTATTACTGAAAAAATGTGTCGGTGCACTAATGGTCCCTCTGACTTTGCTCTGGCAAACATCATTGAGGGAAGGAAATGTTCCAAGTGACCTAAAATTAGGGCTAATTACCCCCATCTACAAAGGAGGTGCAAGAGACAAACCCCAAAATTACAGGCCGGTTACATTAACATCACACGTAATTAAAGTATTTGAGAAGGTTGTTGCCAGAAGGTTGGTGCAGTACATGGAAGACGCTGACCTTTTCAACAGAAGGCAACACGGTTTTAGACGAAATCGTTCCTGTTTGTCTGAGTTACTGGAGCATCACCACCAAATCCTGGCCATGCTGGAGGAGGGGGCCGGGGTGGACGTGGTGTACTTGAACTTCGCGAAAGCGTTTGACAAAGTTGACCATGGAGGGCTCTTCAGAAAATTAAGACTCCTGGGAGTCGGAGGTGAATTGCTGGCATGGATCCACAGCTTCCTAACAGAAAGACTGCAAGCTGTCGTTGTAGGAGGCAAGAGATCGAGCGAGGCTAGGGGTGAAGAGTGGAGTACCACAGGGAACGGTACTCGGCCCAATCCTTTTCCTCATCCACATCGCCGACATAGATGTGGCTGTGAACCACGCCACTGCATCGTCATCCGCGGACGACACCAGGATTATAATGACCATAACGGACAACGGACTGCGAGAGGTTGCAAGAAGACCTCTCTGCAATATATGACTGGGCCCACGTGAACAACATGCAGTTCAACGGGACCAAGTTTGAGGTTCTGAGATACAGAGGTAGCGGAAGAGCTGGTATGGAGCACCGCTACCTAGCACCTGACAACTCGGAAATCGAAGAGAAACAACTTGTTCGTGATCTGGGAGTGTTGATGAATACTCAGGTCAATTTTGGTGATCACGTAACTGCAATAACCGCAAGAGGTAGGCGACAGATGAGGTGGATCTGGCGGACGTTCAGAACAAGAGAAGCGGAACCGATGATCACACTCTTTAGAGCCCTTGTAATACCAATTCTCGAATACTGCTGCCAGCTCTGGACCCCGTTCACACTCGGCGCAGTGCGGCAGCTGGAAGGTGTCCAGCGAACCTTCACTACCAGGATCAGAGGGATGGAAGAGTTGAACTACTGGGAGAGGTTGAGGCGCCTGGGTCTGTACTCACTGCAGAGGAGACGGGAGAGGTATGTCATTCTGTACACATGGAAAATGATAACCGGAATGGTGCCAAACTTCAAGAGCGAGACCTTCAGGATTGAGACATATCACAACGAGAGAAGGGGGAGACTGAGCAAGATCCCCCATTACGTAACAGATCCGCAGTCAGATTTCAATCCCTGCGAGAAGGATCATTTTCCGTGGCAGGGCCAAGGCTGTTCAACGTCCTACCAAAGGATCTAAGAGAGGGGGAGTTCACCCTGGAGACCTTCAAGAGACAACTGGACGTTATCCTGGCCACAATCCCAGATCGCCCTCCCCTGCAACACTACCAGCGGCGAGAAGCAAGCAACAGCATCGTGCATCAGGAGGCCCAAATGAGGGCGGATGAACGATAATCAGAGGCGGCGATCCGTCGTGGCCTGGGACTGCTATCTCCCAAACAAGTACCAAGATTACCAAGATTACAACTCCACACAGGTGTCCGCCAAGGGGTTTGTCTTTCATCCACACCAGGTAGACAATTTCAAACAAAGCAGTTTTACACGAGGAGATTCGAGTTGAAGTGAGTTATAAATATATTTCTATTCAACCAGAGAACAAGATAACTTCCAAATTTCCGCGTTTTAAAAAAAGTGTGTGAACGATAATATGTTATTATGTACAGATGATGGTTTCGTGCTAAAATACACTGCTGTTCCTCCGTGGATAGGTAATGTAAACGAGCGACGCCTACAACATTTTCCAGATTATTACACAAGAAGATGACGCTGAAATTAAATGATTTATTTTAGTTGTGCCATGCGCAAAACATAACAAATATAGCAACAAAGTTTCACTGCCGCCTACGTGGCCAAGTGCATGGTTGAACTAATAGTTGAACCAAGTGACTAAGGCAGCTGCTCGCGTGTCTGACTGCAGTCTAGGCAGGGTTATCGAATCTCGGCGGGGGACTCCCAGTTTCTTCAATCAAGTTCGACGGCGGTGAATGAGGGAAGTTTCAAGATGCCTGTACACGCCGATATTAATTGTTTTATTGAAAATATGTATAAGATAATAAGTAGGTGATTAATTCTGCTGAGAAGGAGTGAAGCGTTGAAATCAGATGGAGACGGAGAAATATAGTTTCTCTAATGTAGGTTGGGAGCATGGGAGGCGGCCATGGATCAGGCGCTGGAAACTGGACAAGTATATTGCAGAAATTTTGAAAAGATGGTCTCGTTCTTCGTAGATTTATCCTGTGTCTTCACGTTCGAGACACCCAGATACCAAATTTCGAGACGCTTGGACGTCTCCGAGACGCCTTGGCGGCCTTATAAGTGTCTCGCTTTCGGCACGATCGCTCGGATTGGCCTCGAGACACAAGAGTGTCCCGAAACGACAGTCAATTTTCTTTTACTGTGGACGTGGCTGGTCCTATAACAACACACATCATCCACCACGCTACCACGCTGACGGACTGTCGATACTCACCGAGGATGACACACAGAAAAGACGAGACTGGAGGCCTTCCGAAGACCCGGCAATACTTAACAAAACTCACCCTATGAGTCTCGAGCGGCTCACCGTCCTCATCACCATAATCGGCACCAGCATTATCACCTTTATCGTCATATCATCTTTTGAAAAAAACAATAAAATATAACGGGAAAAGAAGCAAAAACGCATGCGAATAGAATGTACGAAACATCTTGGTTTTTTGTTTAACTGTACTCGCTCATCACCCACTCGTTTAATCCAGTGGTTCCCAAACTTTTGCAGGCTGGCGCCCCCTTGGCTCCCAAGTGAATTCATAGAGCCCCATATACAGACACATAATGTTCACATCGCGCCCCCACAGACACACAAATAATTCAGCTTTTGAACTTCGCTTCGGCTTCTCTTCTTTTGAATGTCCGATACCAATCTGTCGATGGTCTCTTGCACTTACTGCCTCAATGTGGTCGCTAAACATAACTTTATTACTTAAATCTCAAGATGCTAGCGAGTTTCTTCTCCTTAATATATGAGCCTTCCGTTGCCAGCTAGCGGTCTTCCATGCTGATTCCTCTTTCAGCACTGCATCTAAGAACATTAAACCTGTTAATTAAAGTCCGGTTAAATTGCATTTGTTCATTTGGGCCCCGTCATATATTGCAGACAAGTCTTTTTGCAATCTCTCACAAGCGATTTTGTCCGTTATTGTCCTCAGTAAACCTGGTGTCCGCAAATGACGATGTTGAGGCATGGCTCACTTCAATGTTCATGTTTAATAGTGAAGAAGATCGGACCATGCACCGTTCTCTGTAACACACCACTTTGCACACTTTGATCTTGAGGTGCCAACGACTGCTTGCGAGAAAGCTGTGAATCCTCGCCAATAACCCTCTTCCGACCCACAGGAATTTTAGTTTTACGTGGGGCACACCATGGTCAACTTTGTAAGAGGTTTTCGCAAACTCCATGAACACCACATCTATACGCCGGCTCATTCCTCCAGTTTTGCCTACGTTTGGAGAATTATGCATTGTCTTACCACCGTGTTTTCCCGTCTATTGAAAATGTCAGCTTTCTCCATGTACTGCACCAACGTCCTGCTATACCTTTCTCAGACACATTGATATCGTGTGATGTCACCGGACTGGAATTTTGATGTTTGTACATAGCCATAGTTCAATTCTTTTGAGTTAAATTCTGTAAGCCAAAGGCTGCAAGCGGATTATTAGGTGCCGATGAAGATAAAAGTGAGGGCGGGTAATGGGATGATACAGATGGTACGCGATTTTGTGGGAAAGGTTCGGTTCCCTACCCAGTGGGACGAGCGCTTCGGGTCAGAGTAGAGGTGCCCCAGCAGAAGGGGCAAGAGAGGAGGGAAAAGGGAGGAAGCGGAGAATACGCTTATTAAATGATGATGGAGCCTATATTACAATAGAGTTGCAAGAATAGAGACAAAAAGGACGAAAAGCTTCTAGTTCCTAGTAACGCGGACTTGGAGTTTGTAGTGCTAAAGAGATTACTCAGAGCACGAAATTAATTTAACCTCATCATATGCCACGGACGGTAAATTGAACATCGTAGAATCAGCATCTCGAATTAACCTTGAAGATTTGGAAATAACGAGCTGACTTGAGTTTGTGATATTCATAAACTCCAGATTAAAACATTGGTTGTTTTATATGTAATCCGGCTAGGTCATCAAGTTTAGCTTAATGACATTCAATTTGATGTTTAGATTGCTGATAACTTGACCGTAGAAGAACTACCTAAAATGGAGCTTATGAGGAGCATCTGAGTTTTAAAATAAAATATTGGGATAAAATCTATTTCAGGGCCAAATCCATTATTACTCTTTTCTAATTCCCCCTTGAATACTTTGAGTGACTTTGCTGAATATACCTCCGTCCAATTGGAAGAGCTTCCTGACGGCTTGAAGCCGTGTACGAGGATTATGAGGCGGCCGCCAGGATTAAGAGGCGCTCTCTTCAGCACCTCAATATCAGACAGGTTCAGTTTCTGACGAGTGAACAGGTGATTGAAAATAACGAATGACTTTGTACTAAAGCAGGTATTTTCCAAGAATATAGCAAATTGAAATAGGTAAACTGGTCCTGGTATAGTTGCTAAAGTTTTAATTTAATATATGACCACAAATACAGTATCATTGGACAAGAATATTACGAATTGTAAATAAATTATAATGAAGGTGGCGTGGCGCAACGTACCAAGGGATGATCTTGATCAGCCTTGGTGGTGAGGTAAAAGGCAGTTTCGAGCTCAGCTGGTTCCGTAGGAGTTAAGGTAGCAGGTTCCGTAGGAGTTAAGGTAGCAGCTTCTGTAGGAGTCAAAGTAGCAGCTTCTGTATGAGTTAAGGTAGGAGGTTCCGTAGGAGTTAAGGTAGCAGGTTCCGTAGGAGTTAAGGTAGCAGGTTCCGTAGAAGTTGAGGTAGCAGGTTCTGTAGGAGTCAAGGTAGCAGGTTCTGTAGGAGGATTAAGAGGCGCTCTCTTCAGCACCTCAATATCAGATGGTTCCGGTTTCTGAAGAGTGAATAGGAGATTAGAAATAACAAACGATTTTGTACTAAAGCAGATATAGCAAATTGAAATAGGGAAATAAAAGAAAGTATAGCAAATTGAAATAGGTAAACTGGTCCTGGTTTAGTTGCTAAAGTTTTAATTTAATATACGGCCACAAATACGGTATCATTGGGAAATAATATTTCGAATTGTAAATAAATTATAATGAAGGTGGCGTGGCGCAACGTACCAATGGATGATCTTGATCAGCCTTGGTGGTGAGGTAAAAGGCAGTGTCGAGCTCAGCAGGTTCCGTAGGAGTTAAGGTAGCAGCTTCTGTAGGAGTCAAGGTAGCAGCTTCTGTAGGAGTCAAGGTAGCAAGTTCCGTAGGAGTTAAGGTAGCAGGTTCTATTGGAGTTAAGGTAGCAAGTTCCGTAGGAGTTAAGGTAGCAGGTTCCGTAGGAGTCAAGGTAGCAGGTTCCGTAGGAGTCAAGGTATCAGGTTCTGTAGGAGTTACGGTAGCAGGTTCTGTAGGAGTTAAGGTAGCAGGTTCCGTAGGAGTTAAGGTAGCAGGTTCTGTAGGAGTCAAGGTAGCAGGTTCTGTAGGAGGATTAAGAGGCGTTACAGAAAGCTCCTCGTTTTCTCCGTAAAAGTCATAACAAACTATCATCGAGGACAAAAATTTACTTTACTTTAAATTTCGTAGACATTTATTAACATTATTTCTGGATGGGACATCAAAATCGGACGAAGTACATGAAAGAAGCATTAATTATATATATATGTAATAATCGCTCTATGGAAATAGCGTTCCCCATCATATTTGGTAGTGACTCAATTACTTCAGGTGTCGATGGTCGTCTTTAAACTCTGGTGAGTATATTTTTGCTCTTCTAACCTTACTGCGATTTCACTATTTTTCCCTATTGCAAGATGATTATTTTAATGAATATTATTGTAAGAGTATTTTATAAAGCTAACGTCCAGTTATTGACTGAAAGGCATTAGAATTATTAGAATAAGAGAATGATCACATATCTTTGTAAAGACATTGATTTTTTCCACAATACAACAGATTTGATGCGTTTTACTGGTGATTTGTTTGATGATCATATTACATCAAGGAACTCGTTTGAGTTACATGGTATATTTTGCAAGGATTATTTTATGCTCGACAAGCGAGTCCAATAATTTGAATTAATTTACCTGGTTTTAAGAGTCGAGAAAAAATTGACCTTATCTTCGATACTGCAGTGCTAACTGAGACTTTTAGCAGTAATGGTGCCACTTCTAATACTTTCTCTGCTGCAGTTGCTCGTGCTTGTGATCGACGGGCAATCAGTTTATTGGATGAAGACCTGGTAACACCGGCAGATGTTGTGAACTTCTCTATCAGTGCTGCTGCTACTGGAGTATCTGCTGTCACTTGTGGTGCGGGTGTTGGTAGCCCGAATGTCACTGTACCGCCACTAGGGAATATTTTATTTGAGGCGGCTTTTGGCCGTGGTACTGATGCAGGTGTCACGGCTTCGGGAGCTAGCGTTGTTGCTGCAAGGTCTGTTACAGTTGTCGCTGGTGATAGTGGCCGTGCAAATGCAGTGGATCGAACAACAGTTTCTGCTGTTGTTAGTGAGTCTGCAACTTCTGTTACTCCCGATTCCGTGTCTACTGCTCCTGCTGTCTGTGTTCCACCTATTTTGGCTGATCCAACTTGTAGCGCTGAAGCTGGTGGTTCCGTAGTGGTGGCTGCCACCGGGCCTGTGGCAGCTTCAACTAGTGGCAGTGGTGTTGCAAATTGTGTTGCAGCTGATCCTGTTGTTGGGCATGAATGAATTTTTTGAAATGATGTGAGTTTAAAATAAGTCCAATTCAAATTATTTTTCGTTATTATTCAAGCTGGTAACGCCACAATTCACTTCATGACTATAATTGTTATGTCCCCATAACCATCCTCACCACATCAAGATAGTGCAAGAAAAATCTGTATCATATCAACTTATCATCATCGCTCCTTAATATAATTTTTCGGAGCGTTTCGATTTTACAATGCAGAAAAGGTACTATATCTATTATAAGAAAATGTTTAAAAAATATAACTCAGTACTCACTGCAGTGAGTGACAGAGAGCGCATTTTCTCGTCGACGAAAATTTGAGGTCACGGACAGACGGACAGACGGACGGACAGACATACGGACAAGGTGAGCACAATAGTGCATTTTTTCCATAAATAAGAAAATGCGCTAAAAATGATAAATGTTATTGACATTTTTTCATGAAAACTTTAGGAATTTTAGTCGGGTTGAACGATTTATATGTTACAAAAAATATATTATAAAAATAAAATTCACTAACAACTGAAAAAGCAAATGAATGAATAATGAATAGAAATGAAATAGCAAATGAAGAAATGAATAGTGCCTGGCTATATCTGGCCACCTACCCAGCGTGCCACTGGACAAGTAAGGCGCATAATGGACGGCACAACTCTAACGAGAATAACATGCATGACCCTGTAGAGGAAATTCATCAGGTATGGCAACAGCGCCACGTCATCATAGCTAATTACTAGCCGCAGGTCTCCGCTGTTGTTCATTGTCTCTTCAGAACTCGTGGGGGGCGGTCGGCGCTCTGATAGTCTTCCGCCTTCGGTAAGTCAGACTTGCGATTCCTGTTAGTTTACCTGCCTATCTGACCTGCTTCACGGAGTCTGACCTGCTTCACGGAGTCTGACCTGCTTCACGGAGTCTGACCTGCCTCGTGAGCCGTACCTGCATCTCGGAGCCCGTCCTGCATCTGGGGCTTCCCCTTAGTTTACCAACCTTAAGTATATGTTTAAGAATCTGTTGCGTTTCTGTCACCTCCCTTGGCTTGGTTATTCTCGAGCGGCTGTGTACCCAATTGGCTGGACTAACTCAGGGACCGTAATTTGGGATCTTCCAAGCTTCATTTAGATCTCTGGAGTGAATCCTGATTCCTTTACAGACCCCCAACACCGCTCTATCTGTTCGAGTAACTAAACTAGCATCGACCTTGCGCGGCTCGAAGCCTGATAATTTTTTCTTTACCTAATGTGATACCAGCTTGATGATTCGCGAACACTAAAGGAATTAAAACTTGTTTTAAGGTAAAACCAGCAATATTGTGTTGCCTTCTTCTGAGAACAGGTTATTAACCAATGAATTACCAATCATAGTTTACTCCCATCTGTGTAAACGCGTTCAAATCCAGAATTTTGAGTATTGCTAGGGTATACTTAAATAGGAAATGATGGTTTATGCCTGACACTGTGACGGAATCAATCAATTGACGATCAATCAATAGACGGAAAAATTACATCTGATCCAGCGTCGTCACACAGCGGAATGTTTCGAAACTGCATGGATCTGAAGGTTCGTAAGTTCTTAGAACCATTCGTAAGCGTCTATAACAGGGAGTTTGTGTTTGATGCTTGGTTTTATTTTGGCTGGTGAATCTACTTGGGGTGTTTGTCACGTAGCAGCAGATAAGATCAGAACAAGCTGCCTGGTTATCGTATGCGATAGGCCAATTGTTCTATTTCTGTTGATGACTTCGATCGATGGCTATATATTTTTTTCTTAGAAGTAATTTGTGGAAATGCTCAGTGATTGCAGTCATTCTTCGATTTCTTGCTGCGCAGTGATAATGCAGGCCTCAGCACTTGGTGATTCAATTAATTGAGAATCCCATTAAGTCAGAACGTTGTGTATTTCCGACGCACGCGGTTGTGCTTACGTGAGAATCACCGTACCCCGTGAACCTTGAACATGAAGGACTCACTCTGCCCTTCACACTCATCGAACACTACATTCAAACACTGATTTGGTTACACTATGTGGTGTTGCGTAGGCACTGCATTCACTTCTCCCATTTCAGGGTATATTTGATTTGATTGATGAACAAAACCTCCAACTTGATTCTATTATAAGTGAATATTGCCTGAATTCTAGCACGAGCGGGAATTTACAAACGCTGTCATTATTAATTTTTTTATTAATTAGTGAAGTTTTTTATTATAAAAATTACTTGTACCAGTGATATTTCGTTCGACCCGACCAAACTTCTCAAAGTTTTCTCTAAAAATGTCAATAACATTCATAATTTCCTTATAACACATATAAAAACTTTTCTGCATTGTAAAATCGGAACGCTACGAAAAATAATTTTAAGATGTGATGATAAAAAGTTAACATAATACAGATTTTTCTTGCACTGTCTTGATGTGGTGATAATGGTTATGGGGACGTAATTGCCATAAGCAAATAGTGACATTACAACATGGATAATAATGAAAAAAAATCGAATTGGACTGACTTCAAACTCACATCATTTCATAAAATTCACTTTTACTTAATTTATTAGCGAGAATATATATTAGCTAAACTAAATTTGTTGATCTGGAATTTGACTTTACAATAGAAGACAAGGCGGCTCGGGAGAAATAAAACTAGTGCAGCATTGCCGTATGATGTAAGTATAAAACTAAAGATACTTCCATATGCCAAGCAATACTATACAACGTGCCGCAAAAAATTCGAATTAAGCAGTAACCATATTATGAACTAATTATATCACGTAATGTAAAGGGAAAATGTTAACGGTTTGAGGCTTCATGACTTAGACAAAAGCACTCCTCAACCCCACAGACAAGTATAAATGTAAGCCAGTGAACGCATGAGTCTTGTCCCAAGCTAACCAATCATTTGTAAGTCAGAATATTCACGGTCTCCGCTGTGGTCACAATAATCGTGATTATCGATTATTGTGTATCAACATCAACGAATTCGCAACATCAATGAATATCCATAATATAAGCAATATCAACATTCGTTTATCAACGAATATGCAATTTTATTTTCGCAGTTTAAATTGCTAACTCATTGACTTAATGGCCCTGAAAACGAGTTTCCAATACAACATCTCAGTCATAACAGAATCTGCTTAGGGTCATACATAGAAATATCATTTTCATCTTTCTTACAAAATTATTCAAGTTCGAACGACTTTACCTGTTTCGTTGGATTGAAAATCAATGGTCCTGTTGCCAGCGCTTTGATTGCGAGTAACGACGTAGCCAGGGAGTGTGACCTCGGAAGCGTTCGCAGTAGCACTCGTCGTCATGACGATTTGAACTAACACAAAGCATACAAGTTTTTTGGACATGAAATTCATCACGAAGCTGTTTACGATTGACATTGTCACTTTTGAATGAAAACTGATTCTCCACAAACAAATTACAGACTTGTAATCCCCATTTTCAGTGTTCTTTTCTGGCTAATTATGAACTCACACGCAATACCCCAAATAATAGTTGCCACTTCCGAATCAATGACCGCTTAAAGCTTGAAGAGGTCGACTTGCTAGGTGCTCACTCTTTTCGCTCCGAGTCTAATGTGCCATACACTTCCAGTCCATGCATGCTTATATATTGCACGCAAGCCTCGTGCGACCAGTTCAATACGTATAACCGGGCATTCAACTAATGCCAGCTACCCCCTTCCACTAATTATCACTAATATCAAGGACGTCCTGTTCTTTATTTTTTTCGCTTGGCATATAGTTGCTAAGCATAAAACCCGTTTCAAGATATTATTTTTTCGATGAGATTGGAACAGGACAAGGCGGGCAAGCCTGCTCCCAATCATTAATAAATGATACTGAGAAAACTGCTGTGAGGTTCTAAATTTTAAGGGCAGTTTAGAATGGGCACTACTACGCTTACAATTTATAACTTTATAACAACCGCTTGTTTTGGCGCTCTGGAACGAATACATAGCGTCAGCCGCTGTGTCTCGATGCCAGTCCTCGATGCCCTCGAGGTGGCGCTCGTTCTTACCTGATTGGACTATGCATGGTAATGCCACACTCTATGGACTTCCGACCACGGAACTTAATAAACTGTAATCCGAAATGAACGCTGCAGCGCGACTCGTGTGCAATCAGCGAAAATTCGACCACGTGACGACGATATTGCGTTAGTATCTTTACTGGCTCCACATGCAGCAGCGCACGCAGTTCAAGGTCGCTGTTCTGACTTTCCGGGGCCTTCACGGTCTGGCACCTTCTTATCTCACGGGATGTATTCAGCGCGTGTCGGACCTGCCTCCTAGAAGACGACTGTGTTCGTCATCAAGAGCGGAACTCTTCGTTCCATCTACACGTCTATCTACCGTAGGCGACAGAGGGTTCCCGGTCGCCACCGCCAGAACCTGGAACAGTCTGCCGGCTTCACTAACATCGGCTCCTTCGTTGCAGGTATATCGTGTCTATTTTTTTGCTTACTGTTAAACTTATTCGTAACGTGCCCTCGACGTTCATTTGAACCAGACGCCACGATAAATGCTTCGTAGAATAGTAATAACAATAATCCTACCCGCAAAACTTGAGAAGGTAAAACAGATGGCTCTTCTACATATTACATAAACTTGAGTATATGCGAGGCGAATTTTCACTTATTTAGGCGTTTTACTCAATATCTGATTGGTGAACGACCTATGGATTTGGCACAATACTTCTTCGTGCCATACAAATTTTTCAAAGGGTCCGAGGACTGATGATAAACGAAAGTGTCATCCCAATTGTCACGTCATGTCAACATTAGCAAGCTGGAGCACCAAGAAACAGGCGTTAAACATTTAAACTTTCGTACGATGATGAGCGTGAATTACAATCAGGCTTTTATGAATCAGAATTTAAAATCTTCATTAAATCTAAAAGAATCGAACATAGCATGATTCTGATAATAAGTAGCTTAATATTCCGTCGCGGTGGCACAACGCTCTAAGTGTCCAGTTAGAGCCCTGTAATGGTTACGCCGTGTTTGTAGCTAGAATGTTTTTTAATGAAACTATGGAGTTTTGTCAACCGTAATTTTTCAATAAGAGAAAATTCTTCTGCACCAAAAAATAACTGAACTATTCAATTGAGTTTCTACAAGTACAAGCATTTCAATATTTCGTTTGTAAATATTGAAGAAATTTACCACATTCTCAGTTTTTAACAGTTTCATTCACTCATTAAGCTTTACAAATTTACGATTTAGTTGTTTTCAATTTGCAAAATACTTACTACTTTTTCACCGTATTGTTACTTCATTTTATTGTAGGATTTGACATAATTGTGTCTTCTAAAAAAAACTCCCCATACTCATTTTCAAACATTTGACATAAAGAATTTGTCGATATTACCCGTGAAGGTATCTTTATGTATTAAATTTTATTGATAAACAGGAAGCGATTTCATAGGTAAAATCGTTCTAAAGTTTCATCTTCATTCGTTCAACTTCTCACCTCCTATTGTAAATGGTCGAGATGTGCTTCAAGACAATATTTGACGTAGAAATTTTCTAATTTAATGCTAAAACCTGCCTCCTTTATTTAACAAGTAATAATGTCATTCACCCAAAAATATTTCGAAATATTGCTTTAATTGCACCATATTGTTCCTAGGTAGCATAGAAATCAGGTAGGAGTAGTTCATTGCCTGTTACTATGGTTGAAGTTTTTCACTTGTGAGCCGTATATGCCGACTATATATATATATAATTGATGCTCAATCCACATTCTTTGACGTCTACATAAATATTTCTAGTTCTTGTACTTCTAAAATTTTCGTTCATCATCGCACTGATTATAAGCACTCATTTACGGTCAAACTTAGACAGCTGTTATTCTGAATGAATTTCCCATTTGGTTGTCTCAATATCGCCACCTCAATTTTCATCACGGGCCGTAATTTACGGCATTCGTTTAATCACAACACTGCATTATGTAATATCTTTTTCAGATTTCTATTTGTTTAGTCATTATAGACCCAGTTTCCCTTGTTAAAAATTTGGATCTCATTAGCTGGAGTAATACAATAATGGTTTAGCTTCCTGATGTTTCTTTAAAAACTAGTGCTCTCATACTCTAACTACATTTCAACATTTAATTGTATTAAATAGGCCCCTCTTTGGTTCTTTTCAACAAGCATATATACAATGAATTCAAGTTTCCACCATTCCTAAGTTTTTTAAGCAAGTTTTATGAATTGACATTCGTATCTAACTACCTGGTAAAGAGAGTCGCTATCAGCAGACAAAGGGTCGAGTAAACACCATGCAACCAGGGCAACTGCCTTCCTGGCAGCGCCTCGTGCATTTCAGCATAGGCAACGGTCACGACATCGATAATTATCAGCACGCGATACACCTCTGTTAGCTACGCATGTTTCTCAAGGTCATTCTGGTTGTACGCATATAAATAAATTCGAATTTTGCCATTTAACCAAGCAATACATCTGATGAGTCTTTCATACTATTTGTCCTATTCCTGAATGAGAATATATCATATATGGGATCAGCCGGGACATCATTCGAGAACTTGAAGGAAATGATCATAAAAGATCAGATATTGCATTGCGTGGAAAATTCCCTGGCGGAGTATTTGAAAGAAAGGAACATTTTTATTCTATCTTTGGATGAAGTTGTCACGCTTGCGGATAATTACGAGTACGAATGCAATACATGGAAAATCGACGGGAAGATTCACTAACATTTCATTGTCTCAATTACCTAGTGCTGCCAAATCGTAATTTGAAAGATCCTGCTATGTCTGTGGAAAGTCTGGTCACATAACAAAAATGTGCAGTTTGGGAGTGAGCAGCCGTGCGATGGAATCTGTTGGAAGGAAACATACACTGAAAAAAGTCTGTGCTTTGAACACAAACGGCTAGCGTGTCTAAATGGCTAAAAGTGACTAAACGAACCAGTTCAAAAATGTTCGTACGCCGTTTTCGTCTAAAATTGATAAAACTTTCACTCGAGCGAAGCCATCAGACGGGTGACATCATTGCAGGACATAAACATTGACGCTGAATTTACCAGCAAGTTTTAATTAAACACATATAATAATTAACATTGTTTCTGGCCGAACTATCATTGTTATAATAGTGAAAATATAACAAATTGAAGATATCATGCAATAGTGATTAAACACACGTACGACTTTCACATGCTTTATAGTTTTCATCGTTGGTGTTTGTATTGCCGCGAATAAAGAGGCGATTTTGAAGTCTTTGGATTTGAAACATACCGCAGTTCGATTACAGTCTGCGTTATTGGTGAGACAGGTAAATATCGAAATTTGAACTTATTCATCATTTCTTATAATGTATGTAAAAGCTGTGCCATAAGATCAACGTGGAACTTATGATATCATAGACTTGAATTTCTCAATGGCTTAGCTTAAACTGTGAGTCTATCTCTGGTCCTCGCAAATTTAAGTGAACTCAAATGCCGGAGTGGTCAGCTTCATAGCTAGCACATTTGTCGTTGTTCGGCCATCAAATGGGGCGGGTGATCGATAGGCATTTCTATACCACGCACATACGCAGAAATATTAAACGTAGGTCTACAAAACTATATTTTCGAGGAACAACTTGAAATTAACTGGGTGATGAAAGGATTTTAATGTATGTATTTAAACCGATGTATTTAAATCGAAAAAAAATCTGTTGGTCACAATTTATGTTTTCATCATTTCATCACACTCCATTGCTGTCACCTGAAATTTACATTCTAGTTTTTCATATATGCATGATGCTTATGGATTTCATTGAAATTATTTTTTAATCGTTTCAACTTACCATCTCAAATCAGGTCAAAAATTTATATGTCCCATTCACGGTTCGTTCTAGTTCCGCACAAGTTGCTAGCGTACCTCAATGGTGTGTCCAGATAAAGTTGTCACCTAGTTGATCGAGTTGAGTTCTGGCAGTGATCGAGGACGCACGTAGTGTTTGCGGGTCCCAACTTTCTCACTTTTTACTATGCCGGTTTGACTTATCTCGCGAATTTTGTACCGAAACGATTTCAGTGAAAGGTTCAATGTTAGTGCAGTTCAATCAAAATTGTGCGAATAGTGAGAAAAACGGCTAGTACAAGTGTTTTATTCCCGACAAATTCTAGTGCATGAAACGAGGGCAAGTTTTTGAAACCCTCGGCGACTGCCTGTAACTGGAGAACAATCGGCGCCTTGACGACGCTCAGGCCTCGCCTTCCTATACCCTCCCCACCCTCTTGGCCCCTACTCAAGGCACGAAAAGGAAAAGAATCGGCGACAGGCCACATCAGGCCTACACTACAGCGCCGACATCACTATGTTATGTTATGTTATGTTATGTTATGGAATTGTGCCGCACACTCTTTAATTCCTCGCTGTTGCTCGCGTTTGACGAGCTATACCTGATAGGTAGCCGCCGCAATGTTGATCCAGACAAGCTCCCTAATGCGTGGTGCATTACAGACTCGTGGCCCACATTCAACTAATCGAGATAGGCGCTGCGATGGTGTCCGTGGATCTCTCCACGGCGCAGGAGCTATCTGCGCTGCACAGGAAGGCGCTGGCCGAGGGCAGGTCCAAGTTCTCCTCACAGTGTCTCGACCACGAAGAGCCCCCCGTGCTGCATGTCTACTACGCCCATCGCGTGGACTTCGCAGATCCTTCCATCAAAATCAAAGGTTTTCTCCCGCATGTTTTCCACATATTGGGGCTAATCACGTAAACTGCTTTAACTTTCTTGGGATAAGTCAGAATGAATTGATATTTGATGCGGTATTTTTAAGAGACATGTTCTACGGAGTTTATCTGATATGATCATCAATGAGTTTCCTCCCTCATCCTTTGATAAACCTTGTTGAAAATGCCCACTAGCTTCAATATGCTGAATTCTTTTACTTCACCATTTCTCTTCACTTATCTTCTTTTTGAATTTGAATTTTCTTCCTTAAACTGGTCCCGGTGTAACTGAAAATACATCCGGATAACTGTTCTGATGTCAATTAATGTGTTTTTGTTTCAGACCTCAAGCTTAACTCGTACATCCACACGCGCGTCGTGTCGTGTCTCTTTGACCTCGAGTGGCTGAACTTCTGACACGACTTCTTTCAGCTGTAGGCTGTCAATAAGCTCCTGGTTCGTTGGCTTTAGAGCTCGAGCTTTCATAAAAAAAATGTGCAGCTTTATATTTCTGGTTGGGTGAGTATTTATTTTATCAGAGTTCTGTTTTCGAAGTGGTCATGGGTGAAGCTGAGCTCTTGAACAAAAATTTTAATCTATCTTACACAATTACAATCGAATCGCGATGATTTTTTCCGAAACTTAGAATATGTGACATTAGTGAATTAATTAACGTGAAAAACTTCCTAAATATCGAAATGTCTAAGTATCGTAATTTTCACCCAATTCTTGTCAGTACCAATGCTTCAATGTGTGTGTGTATATTTTCTAATTTATATTGTACTGCATTTCATATTTATGACAATTTCACTCGTGTGCGTATTTCAACTAATAGCCTGAATTATGATTGCATCAGTTTTGCAAGACTTCCCCAAACTCCAGTGCCTGATTTGCAACTAAATTTATCTTGCAGAGGTTGGCTCTACGGTGTAAATCGCCATCGTAAATCCTGAGCCTCATCTGGCTTGTGCTGCAGTTCAGTGATACGATGAGGAGTGGAGCTAACCGCGGTGTCGTAGCGATATAGTCTTCTTTTGTTTTTGTTCATGCCCAAATGGCGTCATTTCGTAGCAACGAAACAAGGGTGATATGTTTTCTATTTGGTACGTTCCAAATGATCTTTCATATTTAGAAATTTTGAGGATATGGCTACGGATTCAAAAAAGGAGAAATTCAGTTGGTGATTTGTTGTTCAAAACCGCCTGTTAGTATAACATGTCGCTGAACGATTCATATAATTCAAGATTCGTTCAATTTTTCGTAGTTTTGTTTCAGTGGACATTCTTGTATTCTACTACTTCGACTAAAAATTAGGGCTGGTCTCCCACGATATTAACTATTTGCCGTCCAATCTTTGGTTCTATGCCCTGACTTAATCATGGATTGTCACTGAGATCTGCACTATTCTCTGTCACGCGAGTGATACTCGAGACCTGGCAATCTCCGTGTCTCAACCATATTAATTTGTGCCTCGGTGAAAATCTTCTAACGATGAGGTGTTGCAGGGTTTACTTTGAGATATGAATTTTTGCAGCATTGTTTAGATGGCACAAATGAACCTTATTTTCCATTATTTGTATCTTTTTTGGCTTTTCCGTATTTGTATCACTAAAATGCACGAAAAACGAGATTGTTTTAAATGAATTGATCTCTCTAACTCGAAAAATCAGGCATAAGCTTGCAGTTATTTTACTCATTTGGCGATTACATCGTGCTGATTCTTGTCAACTGAAAGTTGTCACTATCGCTACATTCTAAACATGAACATGAAAGAATTTAATTGACTATTCGAGTGATCAGTTAAGTTGCATTAGTGTTTAAAAATTGTTCTCTGAACTGCTACGTTACTTTATTCCTGTTAAATTGATTTGCTCCTGCTTTATTGGAATATTTCTATCAACAAATCGAAACTTCCGTGGTAACGTTTCTAAAAAATCGAATTTTTTCCTGTATTAGAAATAAAAGAAAGGCATTATTTTCTGCGTCGACCCTGCAGCTACTCGTTATGCTGTAATCTGGAAATAATTTTGTTCTTACCATCTAATTTATTGAACATCGTTCTTGCTTAGGTTCATACTGCCAATGCTTGAATTTTCGATTAATCATTTACATTACAAAAAAAAAAGTTTTTCAACCAGGTTTTGTTGAACTTCTCCAGTGCTTACGTGTTCCGATTAAGTTGTGTCGTAGATTTAAAGCTCGAGATGACATGATGACGCACTTAATTAAATGAATATTTTTGTATTGAATAAAGAGGAGTATTTTAATGGGGTTTTAATCATCCTTGGAATTCATACTCAACCATTGCAGAAATGGCCAAGGCTCCATGATTAAATTATATCAGAATTTGATTTCGCTGAACAAAAACACACAACAACGCAGAATACAAAGATAACGCATATGAAGTATCTTAATTGAGTCGCAGAGAAAAATCGGAACATTTCACATTTCTGATGCAGCTGACCTCACATAAATCAGCATGGGAAACATCAAAGTCATTCTAAGTACCTTTTCTAAATGCTGAACGAGAAAAAGACAAAAAAAATGATTATGATATCATAATTAAGTGAAGTCTCCCTATGTACTCCATAGAATGTTCAATAGTACCCTGGTTCTCCCCAAAGGTCCCCATCTCATTTCTGTTTACACTGGATTTCATTGACCTCTGAAGAGCGACGACAATGATTGAAAGATCTACTGACTCGTGTTCTTATGTAGAGTTTGGTAGAATTAAGTGAGATGCATGAACAATACTGAGGCCTAAATCCTAAAATATGATAACCATTTATTTTTATTTTACGAAGTTTTTGAGTTTCTCGCAATATCATCGTTCAGATAATCGCCGAAGACCTTTTTTCGATCATAAACGTAGTCAATGATACAACTGTAAAAGTAGAACATTTCGTGTGTCATTAACACGTTGGCACCAACACTGGGAAATAGGCAGAAAAAAAAGTTTCGTTCAAACTACATGCGATCCCTCCAACATTCGCAACCAATGTAGCAGCTATACACTCGTCTCTGTATTGGTTTACGAGCCGCCTCTTAATTACGCGTACAATTGTGTGAAAAAGTTAAAATTACGTTGTTTTCCATTAAATTCTCAAACGCAGTAATTCCTGTTAATAAATGTGATGTTGCAACTAGAGAGAAACATTGTTTTCTTTCTCATGCTTACAGAAAATTTTAAATGAACTACATAGCAGCGGAAGCATATGGGCAAGGTGCAAGACTACAAATTCAGTCAAATCGAAATTGTAATGTTGACCCAAAAATTCACCTATAGAACATAACTTCATTTTTAAGAATCTCACTCAAAGCTCGAAATCCAAGCTACAAAATTCTGTAGGAGCGTGTGAAGAATATATTTTATAAAGAATATATTACATAATATAAAAACTAGACAATTAAACGTGTAGGATATTGCATTGTCCTTTATTAAAACTAAACCGACGGAGGAGCAACCTGTGTAGCTATCGAATTAGCTTATTACATTTCTTGTTACATGTTACGTCTTGTTCATCCTACCGAAATAAATCGTAAACAAACTAAAATCTACTACTTCGGCAGTAAATTCTTATATAACAAAGTTATTTTCCAAAATTTTGGGCGATCAGGATCAGCAAAACTATTGCATGCCACGCAAAACACATATATGGTCAAATTTTTTCGATGTACATTAAAAATTATTGTAAAATGGCATACAGTGCGTAAATAATATTCCTCAGCATTACCCTCGTGGTGATATAATGGTCAAGAGCATCGGCATTGGATCAACGACCTCTTGAAAAACTTATTAGGGATTAAAAAATTGGATTGGTAGAAGAACAGTTTATTGAGCGCTGAACTATGCGACGTGCGTCGCATCAAAAATGTATGACGAATGTCATAGCTCGGTATCCTCCCCAAATCCGGTAGCTGTGGCGGGGACCCCTGCCGCTGAAAGGTAAGCAGTGGGCCAGTGCTCCCGCCGCAGTCCCAGGCAAAGTTCCAAGAGATCACAGCACCTAAATATACGACATAATTAAGCAGGAGGCAAAGTAAATTAACCGTTTAGACTTGCAATGCTCAGTGCTTAGAGTTGCTTAAATGTACCAAAGTTTTCAGAAATCTTTCTAACGATCTCCACAATATGGGATAACCGCACAGATTAAATTTAATGAAGGCTACTGTGATCATGTTTAAATTAAAGTAATTGACAGCTCGAGAAGACTATTTGGCTTAGCAAATTAAACAGCATTTGGAAAGGCATAAAGGACACTGCACTAATGGTCGTCACGCCACCCACCACAATGACCACATGCTGTCGTCTGGAGTTCACGTGTTGCACCGAAGAATGGGCACGGCCAGCGGTTCACGTCCCACGCCAAAGGCAGGAGGATGACGGGAGATGAGTCTAGTGGAGATGAAGCATCAACTGAAGTCCACAGTAACTTCAAGCAGGGCCACACTGGACGAGAGCGTCACCACACAAAATTGCGAAGCACAGATGAGACGTCCAGCACAAGTGACGGACCGCTATAGACTGGCGAATCTTCTTACAAGAGGCTGAAGATAGTTTCTGTGTGCCCTGGAATACTTAATTCTCCAGGTGAAATAGTGGTTGGAAAATGTGGCATGAAGTGGCACAACGACACAGATGCAGTATACTGATACAGATGCTGTAAATTGATATTTAAGACATTTTAAAGTTAAGGCTTTTACCAAGTGGAGATCGCGAAAAAGTTTCTGCATAAAGTTATGCAAATAAACTGTACGTGAATTTTAATTCTTTAACACTCCCCGCACCAAAAGTGATTTGCAAATAATGTAAGCAGCAAATCACTATAAATTCAAATGACTACCTAAATTTACCGTACTAGTTTATCTCAATATGCTTAAGCCAATGAAAATCGAAAAACCTTGTATATGGTCGTAAGCCTAAATAAAGCCTTAAATCTATGAATCAACAATCCGTAAATTTAATTCCTTAACAACGACCAGTAGGATCGAACAACGGCAAGCAGTCATTATTGTGAAGTGCCGCATGTAGGAGGTGCTTATAGTATGACTGTGAACATTGTGTCCCACGCAAATCTTGCATTCTTAGTTTTGTTACAGCGACAATAAATTCCGTGCGTGGGAAGAAAACAGCTTAACAACTAAAGGTTTATTCTCATTGACTTGATCGAATATTAGAAAATTCTTGATCGGGGAAATCTTGCATAATAATTTGTGCATAAATCAGGTATCTAAAAGCTATGACGCGTCCCCTTTACACCAAAAATAAGCAATATAGAACTAAATTACACCCAAATCAGAGGAAACTAACATTGAACAAAACTATACAGAATAAATAATATAATTGTCAGTGGTTACTTTTCCGTTGAAGCAGATTGACAATAAAATGAAGAAATCGACTCCATGGCTACTACCATGTAAATAATTTGTTAAATCACATTTTTTTCAAGCATCGATAAAAATAGAACCCATTTTCTCCCTTGTATTCGAAATTTGCTGTATTGCAAAAAGTGATGTGATCCAGATGAATTTATTTTATACTACCAAAAATTATTACTGAAAATAATTTGATTTGAAAGCTCGAAAAATTAAATTAAAATGTTATCGATTATAGCAAACACAACAAGGCAGCCTGCCTCCTGTCTAAAATATAATACTGTAAGTTAATATTGAACGCTCTTGCGGGAAACAATTTCCGAACGCATCAGAAAAAGAATCTTTGATTTGTTTAACGCCAGTATGCCAAACGTTTAAGTTTCGCACAGTACTATAAGGGAAAATTGAAATATTTACAACGTAATTCAATCGTAGGGAGGCAAATATGTAAATTCCAAAACTCTGGAAACGTTATATTTGAATTTAATTATGAAATAAAATATTGACGTTTGACATTGTCAACTTTGTTTAAAATATTTCAAATATTCGCGTATAAACTCTCCGAATAAATGTTGAGGATGCACAACTCCTTCCGAGTTCTCCGAAATGGGTCTGAGAACCGTCCCAATGAAACTGGCTGGTGAAAAGTTCTTAACAACGAGCGACTCATCCCGTTACTATAGTGAATTCGTGCATATCGTGCATTTCCCGATACCGAAACAAAATTGATTCTTCCCACCCTTCATTTTCTCAAATCAAATGGGTTTCCCACACTTTTCAGGCTCAAATTGTTAATGTGCTATAGTATAACTTCATTGAACTTGATGGAATACTTCACTGAAAAAATGAGGTGGTGCGGTGTCAATTGACAAAAAAACTGAGCCCTGCTGAAAAATTAGATGCTTCCTTGAACATGTATCAAACCTTAATTTCTAATACTGTGTTATATTACTAACATGCGAATTATATGGGTCGTCTGCCGAAGACCACCACTGCCCTGGATGTAATGGACCAGCATGATTCCTGCCTTCCGGAATGTAGCCTTCAACACTTCAAGCCGTCCGTATCTAGGCCGTGGGTCGAACCAGCCCTCGGTCGAACGGCCGCTTGTCGAAGGACGATAAATTTTGGAACAGAACTATGCTATCTGAAACCTAACCTCAGATGCGGTGAACGTAAAATTACGTAATTTAACGATGCTCGGAAGTCACATTCGATCCGCGGCCTGGTGGTGCACGGCAGGTGGTGGTCAAGGCCGGAAGAGGACAAAGCCGAGTGGTGCACGGCTGATTGGTGTAGGTCCGGAGAGATCAAAGGCGTTCGATTCAGGGCTTATTGGTGCACAAAATTGGTGGTGCACGGCTGCGCTCCCAATTAGGGTCGCCAAGTCATATTCGATCCGCGGCCTGGTGGTGCACGGCAGGTGGTGGTCAAGGCCGGATGAGGACAAAGCCGAGTGGTGCACGGCTGATTGGTGTAGGTCCAGAGAGATCAAAGGCGTTCGATTCAGGGCTTATTGGTGCACAAAATTGGTGGTGCACGGCTGCGCTCCCAATTATATAACTGTCCAGATCGCTTCTATCGGATCACCATGGCGCAGAGTGGTAATGATGGGTGCATAAGCTCCGCCTTATAGGCAGCTTAGGCTCCACAAATATTAATCATACATCTGTTAACATCCTCTGGTTTAAAATGACAATTTGCTATAATCGATGAAATCATCAGATAATGTAAAAAAAATACAGACATTACTGGTCTGCAGTATTCGAAAATTCCAAACAATAATTGGTTTATGTCACGTATATGAAAAGTAGAATAGCACTTCCAATCAAGTTTCAATAAGATGGTCGCTATCATAAGTCGGTTATTTGTTTCATACTTTCCCTTCCTGACAATAAAAACCCTTTCTGTTCCGACACTGATCGGCTATCTTGGCTAGATCGGCCAATTTTGTTTGAATCTGAATGTGGCTGGAGGTCTCGCCCAAGGCTCCGTTTTGGTCTTGTTTTTTTATCTTTTTTTTTACCCACGTAACTCGCTTGACGCAAGCTACGTCGACGTAAGTGTGTTTTGACTGGGAGGACTATATTGTGAGTATTCGTTTTGGCGTTCGCTATACTCAGCTTTGAGCTGACTGTAGACGTGCGTCACTGTTTTACGATTTAAGTCTTGTTGTTATTCATGGTGTCGTTAGATTACTCGGCGAAGCGACTGCTCGGCCTGCTGTCAGCAGCTGCAGCCCTTGATCCATCCGTCTGTGAGAGAGTAGATATACTCATCGTGCCGTCAATGAAATAAAACGTATGCCTGAGAAGTTTTCAATGAAAAGTCCCAAGTAGTTTAGGCAAATAACGTCTCCTTCATATAAATTACCCACTTTTTTAATTGATTTCAGAACTTAGCTAGAGCTGGCAGGACTTGCTAGTTGTGACACCCGGGATGACAGAAACTAGCTAGTGAATATAAGACTATAAGCTCTTGAAGGTCGCTCGTTGGTTGAAAATGCTAATTGACCTAACCTTATATGCTCGTTTTTTCTGAACCCGTAGTATTTTATACGAGTATATGAAGACATTTACATTTCCCACTTACAATCATCTTTCACTTAGTTGCAATTTTTTCTCAAGAACAGTCCTAAGGACATTGTACAGCTATCGACAGATGTTATGTAAGGAATATCACCACTGTGATTGACCTGTTCAGTACTTGATATGAGCGCTGATATTTAATCAAGGTGCTCTAGCGGACTAGTTGCATCCAAGTCATCTATCATAGATAATACATATAAATATTACGTTACAAAAAATAACGAATGCGGTAAATATTACGATCAAAGTATACATTCATTTCACAATATTCCGATTAATATACATTTTATCATTACAATCGTTGAGTGTCTTGTTCGTGTAGTGACAAGCACTGGGCGAGCAGCTGATATTTATGGCCAGAACGTGCGGCAGGCCGACGCGCCGTCATGACAGTGCCAGCTGTAATGCAGTGCCACCTGAGACCTCGCACGTCAGTTCAGCTGGCGCTGTGACCGTACACGCGTGAGGACAAAGAGGCGGATAGACGTGCGTGTGGTCATGGTAATTAGTAACTCAAAGTTAGGGATTTTTCAGCCAAAAAGAAATTGAATTGAATTAAATTGAATTTCAGTCGAAAAGAAATTGAATTGAATTAAATTGAATTTCAGTCAAAAAGAATTGAAATTGGAATTTACACATAGCGCATAATTTTAGACTGAATTTCAATACAAGTCGCCTATCTTTAAAATAACGTATCAATTTTAACGAAATAATAATTACTACTCATAATAACTTGTAAGAAGCTTTCAGTCATCTCCAGGATAGAGAGGAGAACTTCCACGCATCACTGAATTAGAGATACGATCGAGAAATGTGGTCCTTGCTCATAGAAGTATAAAATGAATTGCATTTTTCTTGATATTTTCTTGGCTTGAAATAAATTTCGAGATTCAATTGTTTCACAAGTTCACTCTTCGTTAACCTATTGATTATAACTTTCTTCTTTGACCGGCATACATTCAACTACTTATTTACCGGTACTCTCAAACGATTTATGTATCTAGATGCACGATCTGTCTTATAGATAGAGTGAAGTGTGGTTTTGAAGACATAGCTATGTTTGTTCGGAGTCGTAAAACGGTATGCATTCTACCTCATATTAGCATGAAGCTCCTCTCATGCAGAATTTGTTCCGAAAACTGAGTGGTTGTTCTGCCTAGCCGAGTTACCCTGACGTGATGGGTTCCCCTAAACCATAAGGTCCTTATGAATGCATGTACCAAGTTTATGAATACATGTACCAAGTTGTACCATCGAGCTGCGTTCATTAGTTTTGCAGATATTCCTTTATCATTGAATTTTGCAGGCCTTGATTGGCCGTTAAATTGAAAGGCCTGCAAACGGCCTTTCAATTGAAACGGCCTGGATTGGCCAAAGAAACGGCCTTGATTGGCCGTTAAATTGTCCGAGACGTATAAATTAACTTGCAATGCAATAAATTAACTTGCAGGTCGAACTATACAGTTCGACCTGCAGTAGCGAGCTAACTTGTAGCCGGGCTTTTGGTTCCAAGCCTCCGCACTTCTTCAAGCAAGACAAGAGATAACAAGTGTCTTAATCTTTTCTTTGACGGTCACGGATAGTTTATCAGTATCCAGCATCCAATCATAACTACCATTATAGCCGGTCTTTATAGCTCAAAATTTCTGTCACTTTGTGAATTCATACGGTTTATTAAAATGTATTCACATCTGTTTATTACCTGTAGTTTCAAGCCTTTTCGCTGTTACAGTGTTACCATGCATGATGTTCCTTTTCTAGCGTTTAATTAACCTCTACTCTGTGCCAGAATATTTTAATTTGTCGAGTATCAAAATACAGGCTGTGCCCCACCACTTCTAAAAAATGGTTTCGTGTCATCTCGTATGATAGGGTCCGCAGGCAGTAGCCTGGAAGCGAAATTCATGAAGCTTATGTGTCCCTCCACACCGCATTTTGCACAGCATGTCGAGCGACTCCGGGCTGATCTGCAGTTTCATAACAATTTTTTAGGTTCGGGATGGGCTCGTACCCCTCGCTGAGTCTGGTCGCGTAAACGTTATTCACTGTCATGAAGGAGTTGTTTGTTGCAAATAGATCAGTTCGACTAGAATTTCCACGGCCACACAAAATATTGTAACACACATACTTGCTTCATTAATAGCGATTCCACTGTGTCTGTAAATAGTGATGAGGTTATTGATAGGAAAATAGTCTGTATGCGTCATACAAATGTCTAGGAAAAATTTTTTAGTCTGAAGTTCTTACTGTGCAGAGCCGCTTTAGTAAACATTAAACTTGTATCTGATGTTACTGGTCTTTTGATTCCACAATAATGGTTAGCATTGCATTTAGTTAAGCTCTACAAAAAAGGATTCAGATCTTCTGTTCATTCGAATAAACAGAAAACGTTTCTGACCGTTGTTTTAGATGGCAAACTCATTAATTTGTGAAAGGTATATCTCCGATTCAGCAGCCTACACTGCATCAACATATATATTCAGATTAATTGAAACTTTACGAAAGTGTACTTTTTACAAGTACTGAAATATATATCTTAATTTTTAGACAAAACCGTTTAAATTGCAAAATTGCGAAAATACTTCCATTTAAATCCAAAGTTATGAGTTGTGAGTTAGATTGGGATCATCAAAACAAAGATTTTTTCTTATTTTTTTAAAGTCATATTCCGAGTTCCCAGTTTATTTAACGCAGTTAGTTCAATAAGCACCTCAAAATATCTTCTATTTCTCCCGTCGACTTCAATAATTCAGAAAACCGTTATTACATCTACTTTGATAGTTCATGTATTTTAAGTGCAAGAATTTTATCAGTAAGTTGCACTCTTGCAGCGTTTCCCGTCATCTCATAGTCAGTAAACGACCATATGGGCTTTAAAAATGGTTTGACTACATTGAACCTTGCCACTGACAAGGTTCAATGCAGAGGGCATTATTTATATTTACAGGGCTAACATTCGTATATTTAAGGAATTGACCACCGTAAGTGAGTGATACTCTTATATGTACAACAGGTTTCATGCGCATATACGCTGTATTGATACTCATCTGGCCCGAGTTTTCAAAGCCAAGCATCAAACTTCTGAAGACATTAAATGCGTTCCTTGAGACGAACAAACTTCCCACACGGAACACAGAGGTTCCCATATGACACGAGAAGTTGGTATACGTCTCATCTGTCATTATGTGGACCCTAAGAGGCGTTAAGCGAGTCCAACAAGCATTGGCCTCGCTTGATATTAACTGAACCCTCCTGGAAATATAAATAGTTTAATTCAACATATTATGTTTATAGGCCCCTTATGATGAGCCACTTCGTGATGCAGTTACATTATTAAATAAGGCAAGGTATCTTTTCATTGATATCGTAAACACATGGGGTTTCCATCTGGCCCGATTGTTCGCTGGCCTCAAGTTTGTTCCTGAGCGCAGGATTTCGTATGGAAAAAGACAACTCTAAAGCCGTTCTGGTTATTAGATGACAATGATGTCACATGCATTCAATATCGATGTCCAAGGTTGATGTGGTAATGTTCAATCTAGGTTAAAATTTAATTTTTTTACAAAGACTTGGGATGAAAAATAACAAAATATGGCGCTCGATAAACTTTTTAATGTATAGGCTGACTAAAATAGTCACATCTATATACATGCACAGGTATATTCAATGTTGGTGTGATAGCATTGAATCGACGTCGGAAAATAAATCAAAATTCAACGTACCAATATTGACGTTGCTTCTAAGTTGAAATTAAGTTGTTCTCCGTCTCTTTAATTGAGTATTGGTCACATGTGAACGTTGATTTAACGTTTAGTTTTGGTTGATCAACATTTCTACTTAAAATCAACATTGTTTGCCTGCTGCTATTGCTTCCACTAATCAATGATACTTCAGCTTATACACTAATCATTGACATGCTTATACTGATTATTGATACTATTGTTTAGACTGATTTATGATACTATTGCTTACTCTGTTCATTGATACTATTGCTTACACTAATCTGTAAAAGGTTACGATTTGGTAGTAGACGATGCGATATTGAATCGTAATTAAGTATGCCCTGAGGGTAGTTCGGTCATAGCGGGATCCGAGGATATTGAGGAACAGAGTAAACACTATAGAATATACTTTAGGATTATAGTTCGGCTTACAGTTTAGGATAATCAGATTATATGTTGGAGCTTTAACACTGATGTCTTCGGCGTCCAGTTGAAGGATGGATAAGTCTAGATTGTATCTTCTACTCTGACGTTAATTTAGGGTTACTGTCCTGATGGATACGGACAGGCGTAAGGGCTTACACACGACTGTTCTCGGCCCAAGACTGCGGTTTCCTGGTCTGGGCAGAGCTCATATAGCTTCGCTAATTGACGTCACCAAGGGCGTGACTTGATAAACAGAAAAGGCTAATGCAAGGAAATGCTTATGAACATATCGCATGTGAAGGGTTTAATCTTTCAACAATGGGGACATCAATCAGGAAATATCCAGGGACGAATGGTATCAACATTGTCACCCACCTGACAAATCATTGATACTATTGCTTACTCTGTTCATTGATACTATTGCTTACTCTGTTCAATGATACTATTGCTTACTCTGTTCATTGATACTATTGCTTACTCTGTTCATTGATACTCTTGCTTACTCTGTTCATTGAAACTTTTGCTTGCTCTGTTATTTGATATTATTGTTTACACTAATCATTGATATACTATTGCTAACGCTTTCAATTGACACTATTTCAAGAACTTGTCAAAAATTAATTTCATTGCATGACAAACGATACTATTCCACCATCATATTATCGATGCTTTCATAGACTGATTGCGCTACTCTCCACACCAACCAATAGTATTCATGCCTACTCTTACTATAAAATCATTAATTAAATATGTTCATAATATTACTCTACATAATATTACTATTTTTAGCATCGACGTCATCTGTTTTTATCCTTTGGTGTCTTTTTTAGCCACTTGTAACGTGCCCTCGAAGTTCGATCCGAACGAGACGCCACGACAATCTCTTCGTGGAATAATAATAATAATACTCTCAAAGTTAAATAAAAAACTTTTAACAATGATTAAATGTATAATCATTAACCATTTACTTATTACACGTTAAATTGACCAGAATCATTATTGTTCCCACCAAGCAATAATATTACCGTCAATAATTGCCCAGACAAAACATCGTCTTCGCCACCTACAATCACAGAGAAATTGGACTAAACATGCGCAGTGTTTACACAATGCAATACTGCGTCGTTCCTCACTGTTGTTTACTTAGGAAGTTTTTAAACACCTGCACCAGTGTTGGTTATACCTGCAGCGTGGGTTTGGTACTGATGCTTTCCCTGTCAGACACGGTCGAGAAAGCACGTGTCCGCTCTCTCTGGAACTGTTGCGTGAGCTGAGATAATCGTGTGTGACGGTTAGTTTTCTTGTCGGCCAGTTGTAAATGTGTACAGCTTGGGCCCAAGTGATGAAATTCAGTGTTTCGGCGGGATATCAGGGAAGTCAGTAAATATAATTTATCAGTGTGGAAGTGTTCAGGAGGAAATTATTCCTTTACATATAAATAGGACTCGGTAAAAAGCGTTAACAGTTCTGAAGAGTAAAACTGTAACATTCACTAAGTGAAGTAGTGAAGCAGAGTGCCGAGTTTTTCACAATAAACCAGTGAAATAGATAAATAATAGAATAAAGCAGTAATTGGTGAGTGAAGAAGTGAAGGCGAGTGAAGCAGGGAAGTGGCGAAGCAGTGAATACAAGCGAAGCAGGGAAGCAGGGAAGCTACAAGTTATGCATGGTATTTATGGCTGACATCCTGTCGAGCCTCCAGGACGTTAGACACAGCTTTGTGGTCCATAGCTCAGTGTTCACCGTGATATTTTCAAATACTCAGTGTAGGATTCCAAATATTCAGAGTGATATTTTCAATATTCAATATTTCAATTTTCAATTTCAATATTCAATTTTCAATATTCGGCGTAGTTTTTCAAGTATTCATTACAATATTTTTCAAACATTCAGTGTTGTGTTTTAAAATACTCGGTGTAGTAATCTCAACCTTCAGTGTAAATATATATTCAAAATATTCAGTGTAATAGCAAAACATAACAAAAAAAATCCGGGTAAGATGGCTAAATGTCTTGTGACGCAACCCACTATCAACTAACTATTGTTTGTGCACAATTTGCAAGGAGCTCTGTTATGAGACACTTGTACTTCAGTGCAGCAAATGTCAGTCATTCATTCACTTAAAATGTAGTGCTCTGCCGCTATATTGTCTCGTTAGGCTCGAACAATCCAGAGTTTCTTATGATTGTAAAAACTGTGTTATGAGTATTTACAAGAACTTCAAAGAAATCGAAAATAAAATTAATGCAGCCACGAAAGAAAATCCTAAAATGGTGGGTCACGTGCTCGGGGGTACTGGCCACCCCTCCTCCCTTGCAGAAAACTGTACCCCTGCCTCTTCCCATACGCCCTCCCCCACCTCTTCCCTCATTCCTAACCCTACACCTACTCCCAGCTTTACACTTGCCCTCAGCCCTTCCAGTGCCCCAACTTCCGATCCGATCGACATTCCTTCTTCTCAATTAGGCCCATACACTCAGGCTACCGCACAAACCCATGAGAATGGCGACTTAGAAGATGAATTGCCATCATCCCTTCTAGCTTTTCCAACCCTCTCAACACCACCACCCTTACCATTCACCCAAGTTGCAGATGCACCCTCAAGTAGACCACCAGTAAAGAAAGGTGTTTGCTGGAAGTACCTGCAAAAGAAATGTGAACACGGGAAA